>NW_009258132.1:371410-375503 GCF_000149755.1 Phytophthora sojae | reverse complement strand
CAACGAAGACGCATGCAAGCGATGGAAGGCGAATTTACGGATCGTCCAAGACGCTTGAAATGGTAGTGATGACATTGTTTCGGCCGTGCTGATGCTCATCGCATATATAGTCTTTGGCTTTGTGTAGCGCCGGTGAGCAACTGGAGTTCGACAATCTGTATCCAGTATTTGTGACCCCTTCTGGGCGAGAGCGGGTAAGTTCGTGTAGCTACGCAATAACGTTTGGCTAAAGCTAATCAGTGCCTACCTGTAGAGAACCGAAGCGAGATGTGGCACGTCGATCGGCATAGACGACTTCATAATTGCACTGCCAGTGAAAGAGATGAACGACCTCTACGTGGCGATTTGTCGCGGTGAAGATGACCGTGCGCACAACTTTATCTGGATGATGCGTTGGCAGGAGACGTGCATGGAGCTGTCTGAGGTAAGCCAAAATGTGTATCGTGGCTGGTTACGGGTAATGATATCTATGTTTGTATTCGATATGAAAATGTAGATCACGCGACCGCAAATTCGGGCACGTCTAAAATGTATAAACTCCAACTTGTTGCGGTATCGCGAGGAGCAAGACGAACATATCGAGCACTTTATCGCGATGGAGGCGGACCCTTCCACACGACACGACACCCTCATGAACCATTATAAGGAAGGCCTTGACTTGCAGAAACGCTACAACATAGTTGCCGATCTAGCCACAGCTATGGACAGAGTCGATATGCTGGCGGACCAACTCAAGGATCAAGCTCACTGGACATGCTCTTGCGAGAAGCGCGCATACCACCGCTCGCCCCAATGGCTTCAAGAGCAACCTCTCAACTTGGCACCACAAGCTCTAAGGCCGCGCTGGTTTTGGCCTCCCCGCTATCATGGGTGATATCCAGTTGATTCGCAGAGCAGGACGCTCCAAGGTGAAAACACGTTACTGAAGTTACTATGTCCTCCCCCTAGTAACAGAGCTATATGCAATTAAGTTGAATGTAATATCTCAAGTAATGTTTCATCTAGTCTGAATTGATAATTCTAACGAAACCCAAAGCTGTCTGAATACAGTGATCCTTTGCTCCAGCACGTATACCTATTCCGCCCACATCCACCAAGGCCACGGTCACCTCCATCGTGTCCGAGACCCTGCTGTCGATGTCGCTGGCGACGCCGCTGACGCTACTACCGTCGGCAACCTGCGTGCGGACTGCCGCTGTCGTTGCGCTCGCTGCCCGAGCCGAATGCCACCGTCGCGTTCGTGACCATGCCACCGTCGCGTTCGTGACCATGCCAGCGGAGACGCCCCCGATCACATCCAACACGGCCACGGTCGCCGCGGAAGCCTCCGAGACCATGCTGTTGACGGCACACACGGCGGCGCTGCGGCCGCCGTTGTGCTTGCTGCCCGAGTCGCCCGCCACCATCGCGTCCGTGTCGCCGACGGCGGAGACGCTTCCGACCAGGTCCATCAAGACCATGATTGGGGGAATGCCGATGGTAGGGCGTTTCGGCGAGGGAGAACGGGTAGAGCGGTCGCGATACATAATGTCACATAAATAGGCTATTGGTATTTGAAGTGGTTTACACAACATGTAAAGGCTCGCCTTTTTGGTGCCCATTTTGCTTTGGTTGATCTTGTCAAGCTTTCCCGCGCTGACATTTTTTCCCATGTCTTCGCTTTGACCAATCAAAACCTGTCTCCGAAAAATCGATGACAGTGATTGGCTGCCAAAGTTCAACAAGAAGCGTGATTGGCGGAATTAGTTCAAATCGATCCACTGTTGTTTGGTCGGCTTGCTCGGCTTGCTCCGAATCAAAATGACCTTCTCGCATCGGAGCTCATTTCCGATTTTGCAAGCTCGATCCCAAGTGTCCCTGGCTGACCACGCTCTGTTCTTCCGGTTTCCACGCTTCGAACGACGGTGGTACACATGTGCTGGCCGTACCCATCGTTTACGGCGCGTGGCTGCCCGTGATACTGTGCACGCTGCGGTCAAGTCCAGCCTGCCAGTTCGCCCCTCACTCTCCAAGTCCAGCGTCGTTGGAGTCGTCACACGCTCAGCGCCGGTGAGTCGACGCATCTGCTGCTGCTGACCGCCTGTGCTACTTGACGCGCTGACCTCGGGACGCACCGGGCATGAAGTTGGACTCGCTGTCCGTCGTGTACGCACCCGACGACCACGTCCCGCACAACCGCCGCAACAGCGCATTTGTTGTCGATAACGCAGTGCTACTAGAACTGGCGCTGGGATGGTGTCGTTTGTCCCGTAGTCCCCAACTCTCCTCACGGCATTGCCGCCGGGTGTGGCTGTCAACCACGTTCAGCTGCGAGACGCCAAGATTCCGCTACAGGACCCCGAGATGGAGCGTCGGAGGCGGCACTGGACGACTGCCCACTAGACCTGCAGGTGGACGGCGTTCTCCCGCCCTTTTTCGCTTCCAGCGATCCTCATCGACGGACAACCGCACGTAGATGCCTCAGGAGGGAGCGGGGTGCCACCGGCGACAAAGATCAAGAGAGGCTACCGCTAGAAATGGAGCGTTCGAGTCCCATCGGGGGTCAAGATGGAGCCTGAAGTCGCCATGACGACGACGTCGCAAGCGCCCAATTTGCCCAGCGACAGGGACACGCAGGCGGCATTGGCACTTGGCAGCAGTGTATCTACGATGGGCGTCACCACTGTCGCCGTGTACCGTAGTTCGGACCGTCACTATGGGGCTTGCATGGGTCAACGTAACTGTGGAGACGATGCCGAAGCCGCTACAGCACTTACATTTGGTAGCAATACTGGAGTAAATCTAAGTACCGTATGTTACCGTTGAACGCTTTGAGTACTCGTACTATTCATGACTCTGTGTAATTACACTGTATTCATCCCGCACTCGATATCCGATGCATTTTGCACGGTACCTTATCAGCACAGCTACGCTGCATTCCGCATGGCGGGCATTGAACCTGCACCGGTGGGTTCAAACTCCACCATACTAACATCACATACAACGATGAGTCGAACCACCCCATACAAAGCCTAGTACGTTCGGTCCCTTTGAACACTTCGAACATGGCCATACAAATAACAATATATTCGGTCCATCATATCCACCCAACAACGCTGATTTCTAGTACTTCATCATTCTAGATTCTGCGCTCAAGTGGAAAGATGGTTGATCGCAGGAAGGACGCGGATAATGTAGAGGTACGTGTTTTGGCTGTTTCGGCATCGTGTTGTTATGCTAGTGCTAATACGAACGGCTATGTATGGGTAGTTGCCAGGACCAACGAAGACGCATGCAAGCGATGGAAGGCGAATTTACGGATCGTCCAAGACGCTTGAAATGGTAGTGATGACATTGTTTCGGCCGTGCTGATGCTCATCGCATATATAGTCTTTGGTTTTGTGTAGCGCCGGTGAGCAACTGGAGTTCGACAATCTGTATCCAGTATTTGTGACCCCTTCTGGGCGAGAGCGGGTAAGTTCGTGTAGCTACGCAATAACGTTTGGCTAAAGCTAATCAGTGCCTACCTGTAGAGAACCGAAGCGAGATGTGGCACGTCGATCGACATAGACGACTTCATAATGCACTGCCAGTGAAAGAGATGAACGACCTCTACGTGGCGATTTGTCGCGGTGAAGATGACCGTGCGCACAACTTTATCTGGATGATGCGTTGGCAGGAGACGTGCATGGAGCTGTCTGAGGTAAGCCAAAATGTGTATCGTGGCTGGTTACGGGTAATGATATCTATGTTTGTATTCGATATGAAAATGTAGATCACGCGACCGCAAATTCGGGCACGTCTAAAATGTATAAACTCCAACTTGTTGCGGTATCGCGAGGAGCAAGACGAACATATCGAGCGCTTTATCGCGATGGAGGCGGACCCTTCCACACCACACGACACCCTCATGAACCATTATAAGGAAGGCCTTGACTTGCAGAAACGCTACAACATAGTTGCCGATCTAGCCACAGGTATGGACAGAGTCGATATGCTGGCGGACCAACTCAAGGATCAAGCTCACTGGACATGCTCTTGCGAGAAGCGCGCATACCACCGCTCGCCCCAATGGCTTCAAGAGCAACCTCTCGACTTGGCACCATAAGCTCTA
>NW_009258132.1:358069-361627 GCF_000149755.1 Phytophthora sojae | reverse complement strand
AGAGCGTTTATAGCAGCGGCATCGATAGCCGGCTTAGTTGCCTTGCTGGCGGTAGGAGCGTCTTGAACCTGGTGTTGAGTACATTGATGGGGATGGGACCTGTGTGAAAGGTCGGTAGGTTATCAGGCGAAGAAGTATGAGACCAAATATCTTATGGTATGTATGGCATTATAGATTTCTAGATCTCGTGGCAACCCGATGGCAGACTTCTCGGACGAAGAGGACTTGCTGCGTTATCGGCTGGCAAAGGAGCAGGTTGATGCAGACCGCCGAATTAACTGGCGGACTGTCTGGTTGGGGATGCCATACTGCGGGAAGACACAGCGACAGCTGCAGATTCGTCTAAAGACGCTGAAGAGGACACACGGCGTGAGCTTAGATTCTTTCCCATGGAGATTTCGGGATCAAAAATCGGCACGGACGCGCTTAGTGGTGGCCACAAGGTGAGCGCTCCCGATAATGTTGGCAACGTTCATGACGCTGTGTCAAGTTTGTATGCCTCGGCCTTGCGTCAACCCGTCCATGCGCCGGATTGTCATGCTGGTGAGATTTCGCCAACTGGGGTTTCAGCAATACTGGCAGTCATTCCAACGCTTACAATCGCCGACACTTTTGTTGACTTTGGATCTGGGATCGGCAACGTGGTTGCACAAGTGGCACTGGAGACTTGTGTTGGGAGATGCATCGGGATTGAGTTCCAGGACAACTTGGCAAACATGTTCAAACTGCTGATTCGTGGCGCACGCGTGGATTTCCCGAATTTATCCAAGGTCACGATTCACGAGGCCGACCTCAGAGCGATGAGCCCAGCCGTACGCGAGGATATTGACGGGTGCAGTGTTTTATTTGCGAACAATATCGTTTTCGAGCCTACAAGTTTTGCGGCGCTGGAGGACTTTGCATCTTCAGCAGCAGGTTTGGTCCACGTCGTTGTCATGGCAACAATTTGCGGCGGGCACCGCCCAACCTGCCCGCGCAACTTCTGCTCTGTCTGGACGCTCCGCAGCGTATCGACGTTCACGTGTCTTGGTCTTCCCAGCTTCATCACGCATACTGGTACACCAGGGTTGTAGAGCCCTACATCTAAGTACCTCGCGCAGAATGGAATGGGACATTCAATATACTTCGTTTGTCAGACATGTTCATCCCATTGTTCATTACCTGTAGAGCCAATAACATATATCAGCCATTGTACACATCTACATCAACGTCTTGCACGGACATCGTAGCTCTGACCGCATCCCCCAAGGCCACGGTCACCTCCATCGTGTACGAGACCCTGCTGTCGATGTCGCTGGCGACGCCGCTGACGCTACTACCGGCGGCAACCTGCGTGCGGACTGCCGCTGTCGTTGCGCTCGCTGCCCGAGCCGAATGCCACCGTCGCGTTCGTGACCATGCCAGCGGAGACGCCCCCGATCACGTCCAACACGGCCACGGTCGCCGCGGAAGCCTCCGAGACCATGCTGTTGACGGTGCTGACGGCGCTCCCGTAGCCATTTCGCCCGCTGCCTGAGATGCCCGCAGTCATCGCGTGCTTGTCGCCGCCGTCGGAGACGCTCTGGCCAGGTCCAGGACAGCCGCCATAGTCGCCAGCGTCGCATCGGAGACCACGGCGCCGCCGCTTCACAACTAGGAAAAGCCCCACATAATCCACAAGATGGCGCTGTGATCCACGGTACCGCTCTTACTAAAGTTTTGTTAGGGTGCTGTTCTCACGGTACTGCTTCCACTGATACTTTTGTCGATTCGCAGCGAATCACAGAGAAGCAGTAAAATGATGCCTCACGTATCTTTTTGATCGAAAGGTCGCTTCAAACCTCCCATCACGTATACTTTTGATCAGTTGGCCTCGCAAACCTAATACAGCAAAATGATACCTCATGCATCATTTTGCCCCGTTTTACTTAAAGTTTGTATGGTGTCCCTTCAAACAGAAATGTATGGCGTTAACGATAGGGTTAATATTCACGAAGATCATGGACGTGTACGAGATTCCTGGAGTGACCTTCGATCTGGCGGAAACTATCGCGGCCAAGACGGTGAAAGACCTCCTGGCAAAGTTTGTTCCTGAAGCCCGGATGAAAATGAAATGAAGGGAATCACCTTCCCGTCAGGAAAATACTTAACGGATAGCGCCAAATAGCGTACCCTTCCCGAATTGAATACCTCCTCTCAAATCTGATAGAATGTGCTCAGTATACAAAGCTATTGTACCTACGCCAATTTGTATACCTCAACCAAACCGTATAGAACGTTGAGTACTTATAATTTTCTTGAAATTTATGTGAAGTTTAGCATGTAAACACCTTTTGATTGGCTAAGAGATGTCTTAAAATTGAAAATCACCCTTTATTTTCCGTGTAAGTATTACTTTGTCAAATACGGCAAGCAAGATCCGGTTATTTTTTATCTTTTTAAAGACCACAGTTTAAAAACTGACACTTGTATTCGGTACTGTTTGCATTTTGTGTAACTTTACGCAAAATTATCGTAAGGTACCCAAAGAAAAATGGTTTTGGTTGTTGGTCTAAGTTCTGCTTGCATCTAACGGCATGAGAGACGTTGTGAACCAACGCTGCGCAATCTATGGATGTCTCCATGGTTTGAAGACTGGTACATACGTTGGCAGGATGCCATCAAAGAGGTTTTGCAGAACGTAGCTAGCTCTACACACAATATTTCAGACTTGAATGCGTCGGAGCTACTTTGGTAGTATGACCCCCTTCATATTTGTATATCTTTCTAGATTTGACAAGTGTTCAATTCAATAGTATGCGGTATACAAATTGGCGTTTTCCGTTAGCTACCGTTTTTGCCATCGGTGTAGTGTCTAGGAATCGAAGCACACACAGCTTGAACTCGTACGTACTTAAGTAATCGCAACGAGCGCTCGTACTGCTTTGGCCGCGCGTCACCTTCACTTTTTAAGCGCGTTCTACCTGTTCGCGCCATTCAAAATGGCGTAACGCAACGAGCGCGGCTATCAGGCTCCGAGATTGAATGTCTTATTTCAAGTGTGAATTATATGGCTTTCATTGGATAATCGAAAGTGTGCTCTATGATATATATGTGCTCTATGATATTGTGCTTTGCAACCGGTTTTCCCTCCTAATTAGTGCACTAGATAGTGTTCGTACTTAGTGGTAAATCATAGTGGCTTTGGAGTCGTGTTTCGAAGCCAGCTTGGCTCGGAAATGGCACTTTCGGAAAGTGCCAAAAGGATGCTAATCCATGCTGGATGTGCTAAATCATGCAGGAGATGACATACGCGCGAGGAATTAAGTTTCAAGTAGATTGAAGCCTTTTTGTAAAAGTTTAAGTAGGTGAATGCACCAATTTGCAAGTAGATTGCCACAGTCAAAAATAACGTTTTATCATATCCGAATTGAACGTTAATTTTATGGGCAAAAATAACTGTTTTCCAGGGCCAAGTAATATCGTACGAAATTACCTTTTTAGAGTAAGAGTGTCGTAATGCTAATGTGTAAGTTTACATCATCGCTTCGTAGAATTGTATGCACGCAGACCAAACTAACGCACTTGGTTCTGTATTAA
>NW_009258132.1:350388-352119 GCF_000149755.1 Phytophthora sojae | reverse complement strand
CATTACAGTCCAGCAACAAAATGCAACCACGTACTCTGCAACGGCGATAACACCTAGATATTGTACCTACGACGCTGAGGTGCGGAGGAGCTCCACACTGCTGCGCGGGCGCTCGGCGCGCGCCATATCGCTGCTGGGCTCGACCTTCGGCATCGGCGAGTTACTCGGTATCTCCTGCAACTAAGCCACTGCCTGCAGCCACGCTTTTTGTCGATGCTACAGCGTAGACTGGTTTGCGTATGCGCCCTCTATCCGAATCTCCATCTTCTATGTAGTGTTAGTACTTTACTGTAGAAAGGAGAGTTGGCGTGGTGGGGTGAACGACTGTTGTCGTTCACCCCAGTAAAGCGAAGAAACATTGCTCCACTACGGGAACAAACGGTCGTATGATAACTGTGCTATGATGTCCTTACATTCCATTCCTGGCAAGTATATTTAAATCTTCTAGCAGGAGGTTAGTGCATGGCGTCAGGATCAAAAGCCCGGACATTTTTCAAGTGCGCTGCCTCTAGTAAAGGGGGCAAAATGCGCACACAGATGAATCAGTCCAATTTACGAGCCGAGATGCAGCAACACTCAAAACTACATAATACAATATTAACCAATGAAATTGCTACATTTGATTTGTCGTCAAACTGTCTTACGAATGCTCGACACAAGTGATTGACCATCCACGACTTACAGCAATTCGTACTCGAGTACGATTTATAGTCGTGCTCGATAAGTCGTACGAGTTATTGTGCTTTGCAGTTATTTTGCCGACCATTTTAGACGCTAAATATGGCAAAGCCTGCTCCTAAATATGTGTGAAAGAAGATACACGGCCTGCTAAAATTATGCATAAATCCACCTCCTCATATATATATCGACTTGGGAGGGCCTGTCAGCAGCCATGCATTGGCCCAGTACACCACCGTCCATGATCCCCAGCACATCCACCCTCTTATGCATAATTGCCGTGTGTGTAGGTGCTTGTGGATAAAAACCGACAGAATTGCAGCTGCACAGCCACAATTGCACTTTTGAAAGTGCAATTGTGGCGCTTTTAGCGTAATTCTAGGCCTCCACCCATTTATGCACCTCGATTTATCGTAAATCTAGCAGGTGGTCGTAATAATACAGCAAATCTCGCCTCATATTGCCAAAATCATTGCAAAGCACAAATACAGTCTGAAGTGCCAAAAAGTACAATATGTGTTATTATAATAAACCTGGCGAGATGTGCGCCTAAATACTTTTGTCCAATAAAAACAGAAACTACATAGTGATTATGTCCAATTAAAGCGAATATGTGGTCTACATTAAAGAGAAGTCGCCAAACCGCAACACTACATGGCGAGCCAGTCGGATCTCCAGCCTGGAGTCGAGGAGATAGCCGCATTCGTGGACGACAGCGTCTTCACTCAGTTGAGCGCGAAACTGGGGGACGCGAAGGAAGGCAACGAGGGAGCACTGGAGAAGAAGCCTCTTCGCATCGATGAGTATTTGAAAAAATATCGCGACGCGGGACTCCGGGTCTCTCAGAAAGAATTTAAGGGATGCTTGGAGGTGAAGATCAGAATCGTATACGAGTACCCAGACGTGACGGTCGATCTTGCGGAAACCATTACGGTCAAGACGGTGAAAGACCTCCTGGCAAAGTTTTTTCCGGAAGACAACCCCCTCATCACCAAGCTGGGTGAAGACGAAATGATCCGACTCTCGGATGCGTTCACTAAAGTCACGTACGTC
>NW_009258132.1:347855-349314 GCF_000149755.1 Phytophthora sojae | reverse complement strand
TCGAGAGCATCCTGGCGTCTCAAGTGTGTCGAGTGTCTCGGAGGAGGATCCTGTTTTCACGATCTGCCTCCGTTTACTCAACAGGGTCACCTACCCGTTCCTGAGCGACGGCGTGGCTTCCATGCTATCAAACATGGTGGAGTCTCAGTATGACCCGCTGGGGCTTGTGGAGGGCGACCTGGACTATCGCGATGAAGATGAAAAACGAAACAAGGACGTTAGTTCGTATGCAAAGTTGTCGCTTACCGCGAAGCGCGACAAGTTGTTGCAGAACGCCCGTAAAGCACTAGCGTACGCGCCGGGTGACAAGGAAGAAGAGTGACGCTGAGAGTGACGTTGGTGGCAGTGGTGAGGGCCACTAGGCGATCAAGGTGGCGAGACGGAAACATCCAAGAAACGAGCACGTGAAAACCAAGAGGATGAAGAAGCCGTCCCACTAAACGCGCCAAGTGATCCAACAAGACGCCCAAGCCCACACGGAGGCAGTAACAGTACGTGCCTGGTGCCTGCAGCAACTACCGGTAGTTTTAACTACCAACAATTTGTTTTACTTGAGAGTACGCAGCCACCTCCAGTACGCTTCACCTTGCAGTCTTACGGAAGTAGCACGTCTTTTGCTGTCTACGTCGTCTTTACTGCTCTACCTACTCGTCCTGCAGGAACGGGTATTATAGTCCATGTACCCGCGCGCGTCGCCGAGGTAGAACGTGTCCGTGTCGTAGTCGTTCACGGGCTTGTTGAGTTGGAAGCGCCGCACCAGGTCCGGGTTCGAGATGAAGTGGCGGCCGATGGCCACGGCGTCGGCCGCGCCCTCCTCCACGATCTGCACGGCCGACTGCCGGTCGAAGCCCGACGCGGCGAGGAGCACGCCCTTGTACGTCTCGCGGAACTGCCGCGCCGAGCCCTTCTCGGGTGCCAGCGGGTCACGCACGTGGTAGCCACGCGGCTCGATCAGGTGCGCGTAGGCCAGGTCGTAGTTGTTGAGCCTGTTCAGCACGTACGTGTACGTGGCGATGGGGTCCGAGTCCTTGTCGCCGAAGCTGCCGCCGAACGGGGACAGTCGGATGCCCACCTTGGACGAGTCCAGACTCTCGAGGATGGCCTCCAGTGCCTCGAACAGGAAGCGCGCGCGGTTCTCGACGCTGCCGCCGTACTGGTCGGCGCGGTCGTTGATGCCGTCGTGCAGGAACTGCTCCAGCAAGTAGCCGTTGGCGGCGTGCAGCTCGACGCCGTCGAAGCCCGCGCTGATGGCGTTCTCCGCGGCCGAGCGGTAGTCCGCCACGATGCCCGGGATCTCGCTCGTCTCGAGCGCGCGCGGGGGCACGGGCTCCATGCGTCCTTCGCGCGTGACGATCTTCTTGCCGGCGCGCAGGACGCCGCCCGGCTGGGGCCGATGCGGCCCGTGTGGTCGTATCTTACCTATGGTATGTACCGCATCGCCGAAGTTATTGTTCGCACA
>NW_009258132.1:344884-346957 GCF_000149755.1 Phytophthora sojae | reverse complement strand
CAGTGCTACCACACGATCGGTCAATTTGTACCGGTGCAGCAATTCTTGAAGGTGCTACAAGGCAAGAAAAAGCTGCCGATATATCTCGAGAGGATGATCAGCAAGGAGAATTTGAGACCAGAATTCAACAAGTGGTGCTCGAAGTGGGATGGTTGGTACATGGGGTTCACCCACTTTGTGCAGTTGCAGCTTGAGCCGAATGAGGACACGCTTTGGTTTTTGCTGGGGCGTCAAGCTGCAGGTATTTTCCCCCGTAACCAGTATGGAGCCGATTTGTTGATCCCGATGTTTAAGAAGAGATCCAACAGCAGGCCAGTCGGTGGGGAGACAACGAGGGGTGAACAAGAGGAGCAGGAAGTGTTGATGATGTTGATTCAAGTGAAGAATCGTTCCCCAGTCGATGGTGGGTTTTCCAGGGCAGCGACGGAGAAACTATGCCCCTGGTTTGTGTTCGGAAAGAACAGTGATGGGAACTCGTCAGCGGGGAAATCTACCGGTGAAATTGGTGGGGATCCGAAACCGCTGAGCTCCACGGATGTCCGTGATACCATTCGCATCTACATGAATGTGCGCGGTCGGAAGAGTGACGGCAAGTTCATCTATGCCACGACAATGAAAGACAATCTTAAGCCCAAGAAGAAAGGCAACGCCTCTGAGGTGAAGGAGGAGAGTCAGACGATCGGGAGTCAGGCGAAGAAGCGGGCGAAGATCGAGAGCAATCCTGGCGTCTCAAGTGTGTCGAGTGTCTCGGAGGAGGATCCTGTTTTCACGATCTGCCTCCGTTTGCTCAACAGGGTCACCTACCCGTTCCTGAGCGAGGACGTGGCTTCCATTCTATCAAACATGGTGGAGTCTCAGTATGACCCGCTGGGGCTTGTGGAGGGCGACCTGGACTATCGCGATGAAGATGAAAAACGAAACAAGGACGTTAGTTCGTATGCAAAGTTGTCGCTTACCGCGACGCGCGACAAGTTGTTGCAGAACGCCCGTAAAGCACTAGCGTACGCGCCGGGTGACAAGGAAGAAGAGTGACGATGAGAGCGACGTTGGTGGCAGTGGTGAGGGCCACTAGGCGATCAAGGTGGCGAGACGGAAACATCCAAGAAACGAGCACGTGAAAACCAAGAGGGTGAAGAAGGCCGTCCCACTAAACGCGCCAAGTGATCCAACAAGACGCCCAAGCCCACACCGAGGCAGTAACAGTACGTGCCTGGTGCCTGCAGCAACTACCGGTAGTTTTAACTACCAACAATTTGTTTTACTTGAGAGTACGCAGCCACCTCCAGTACGCTTCACCTTGCAGTTCTTACGGAAGTAGCACGTCTTTTGCTGTCTACGTCGTCTTTACTGCTCTACCTACTCGTCCTGCAGGAACGGGTATTATAGTCCATGTACCCGCGCGCGTCGCCGAGGTAGAACGTGTCCGTGTCGTAGTCGTTCACGGGCTTGTTGAGTTGGAAGCGCCGCACCAGGTCCGGGTTCGAGATGAAGTGGCGGCCGATGGCCACGGCGTCGGCCGCGCCCTCCTCCACGATCTGCACGGCCGACTGCCGGTCGAAGCCCGACGCGGCGAGGAGCACGCCCTTGTACGTCTCGCGGAACTGCCGCGCCGAGCCCTTCTCGGGTGCCAGCGGGTCACGCACGTGGTAGCCACGCGGCTCGATCAGGTGCGCGTAGGCCAGGTCGTAGTTGTTGAGCCTGTTCAGCACGTACGTGTAGGTGGCGACGGGGTCCGAGTCCTTGTTGCCGAAGCTGCCGCCGAACGGGGACAGTCGGATGCCCACCTTGGACGAGTCCAGACTCTCGAGGATGGCCTCCAGTGCCTCGAACAGGAAGCGCGCGCGGTTCTCGACGCTGCCGCCGTACTGGTCGGCGCGGTCGTTGATGCCGTCGTGCAGGAACTGCTCCAGCAAGTAGCCGTTGGCGGCGTGCAGCTCGACGCCGTCGAAGCCCGCTTTGAGGGCGTTCTCCGCGGCCGAGCGGTAGTCCGACAACTGCAGGAACATCTTGCCGTGCACGGCCTTGGTCACGTTGCGCCAAGCCTCGATTTGCGGAGCCCCAGGATCCGCGGCC
>NW_009258132.1:336196-343441 GCF_000149755.1 Phytophthora sojae | reverse complement strand
GTCGACTCTGAGGATCCCCAAAAACGATAGATAGCTTAACCCTATCGTTACCAGAATGATACATCAAGTATCTTTTTAATGGTGATGTAGTAGCAAGATAACTGAAACAGCAATTTTCTGAGCCACGGCAGTTTCCTCGCCGTTTATGACCAATCATACAGCTAAGAGGGATAGGTAAAACCCCACGCATTTGTGTCTTCTGTAGTATATCTATCAACACTATTGTGTCCCCAGGGGCACGGGTGCGATCGTCGAGCACAACGCCAGCGGCAGCCGCACACAGGTCGCCGCCGGAAGTAGCGGCCGCAGTGCCGCCAGCGACATCGGCAGCAGGGTCTCGGACACGATGGAGGTGACCGTGGCCTTGGAGGACGCGGTCAGGGGCGTCTCCGCCGACATGGACACGGACACGGACGCGATGGTGGCGGGGGACTCGGGCAGCAAGCATAACGGCGGTCGCAGCGCCGTGTGTGCGCCGGCAACATCATGACCACGGACGCTTGGGCGTGACCGTTGTCGTGCTGGAGGTGGTCGTGGGTGCCTCCACCGGCACGGAGGTTGGCAAGGATGTGACCGGTGACCAGACCGCGTGCGCAAATGCATCGAAAGTGCGGAAGGAGACCGTTGTAGAGGTGCCAGCAGTACCGTCAGCGGCATCAACAGCATGACGTCCTTTGTAGAGATCGTGTCCGTACGGGAGGAGATCGGAGGCAACTTCGTCAGCATGGAGTCGGACGCAATGGTAGCGGGCGACTCGGGCAGCGAGGGCAGCGGCCGTGGCAGCGCCGTCAGCAGCATGACCTCAGATGTGGTGGTGGCTAACGTGGCCGTGCTGGATGTGGTCTGAGGCGTCTTCGCTGACATATACACAGTTGGGAGTTATTGTTCGGCTTTGAGGCGCGTGGAATTTCTAATAGCATCCTGTCGGATTATACGCAGTGGAGTGTGGTTAGCTTGCCGCTATGGTGCACCAGTGGTAAAGCAGTATGTTGTCAGCCACGAGCTAAATCCGCATTTACGGCATCAAGACTAGCGGGGGCAGATGGAATAGGTGTGACTTAGTGCAGTGAAGTATAAATGGTTAGTTGACTTTGACTATCTTGAAAAAATGATGTGAGGTTACGCCTTGGTGGCTGCGTTAGCCTTCTTTTGATCTTGGCGGGCCTTCAGAAATGGGCGGTTAGCTACATAAATCGGAGAGGTTCGTCGCAAGTTGCCGTCGACAGTGTACACTTGCTTCGGCAAGTAAAACAAATGGTATTTCTGCCAGCAAGTCCAAGTTTGCTGTTGGCACAGATGCTGCTTCGTAGGGTCAACAGGGTATGTGCGCTTGCACAACGCAACTCGATGGGTCTCGCAGTAGTCGGTTTTCTCGGTAGGATCTCTGCCCTCGAACTTGCACACAGTGCATTTCCGCATTGAGCGACTCCTTCCCTGAAGCACCTCCGAGGACGCTCTTGCAACACACGTTTGTGCGTGATCGCCCAAAGACTCGGATACATCTGTCGACGCCGCGGTTTGGGTCGTCATCGGCATTGTTGTCGTTGTCGGCTTCGCAGCATACACCATTCCATGTTCCCTATCCAGAGATTTCTTCCAGTCCCCATTGAACAGTTCTCGAACCAGTGATGCCACAAATACGCGATGACTATCGCGGGCTCTTGACCTCGTTTGGGCTGTACCTCCCGTCGAACGAGACTCCTCGCTCTCACCACGCGCCAAACTATCGCAAATGTAGGCATTGCACCTGGCTATATCAAGCATGACCATCGCTAGTTTTTTATGCCACTTCTGAAATGAGTGGCCATCGGCTAGAGAAAATCGTGCACGCAGTTGGTCGAGCCGATCAACACCTTGCATCGCTGAATTATACTCGCCGACGCAAGTAGGAGCAGTGAAAGCCACACCCGATTCATTTATACGACGATGCACAGTTGATGTGGTCGAAGCATCGGCATTAGACACGACATTGACAATTGAGCCATCCACCCAACTAGCTGCGACAATATGCTTCTCTAAGCATACACCTTGCTTCATGTAGCCTCGCGGCTTCGCGTCCTCCTTACGAATCATCGTAAAATGAGGGAAATGCTTGCTAGATGTGCGTACAGTGCCACGCCCATAGAGACCAATCCATCGTAAAGTCTTCAACAGCAAACAGGAAGTGTAGAAGTTGTCCGTGTTTACAATGCGACTGGATCCTTTCAAAGATGAAGTAACCGCCATGACGTGAGAGCGGATTTCAGACGACTTCGCGGTTAGATCAGCGAATTTCTGCACTTCTGAGCGTGAAATTACACCGTCCAGCCGATAATCAAGTTCACTGGAGCAGTGCAACTTGAAACTCACCGCGTACCACGAGGTAGAACGGCAACACACGTATAACTTGAAATGATACTTTCCGGTGGGTTTTTGTGGGTTGAAGACTATAATGTGGCGGGCATACTGGGATCGGCAGGCAATTGTGGCCTCATCAACAGCCACGTTTCGACCGACTTCAACATGGCGCAGGCATCGCGATTTCAGAATGCTCATGAGTGGTCGTATTCTAGCTACAGGACCGCGCTTGATGTCGGAGGTAGACACCTTGGAACGAAAACTCAAATTCTTACGGATGTACAGGAATCTTCGCCATGTCATAATTGACTTCAAACTAGTAGTACACGCTCCAGGAAAAAATAGTTGCTTCCTCGTCGTCCACCCAGTAATTTCTCATCTCACCCTTGTCGAACAGAGTCATGTACCAGAGGATCCCAAGGAATTTCATCAGTTCCTCTAAACTTACAGGAGTTGCCGATGGGCTGCCAGATGCGTCTGCATACTCGTTGGTAAAGACGACCACTTGGATCCAGAACGACAACGGAATAAACGCGAAGAACGATGAGGTTGCTGAATGCCCAAACAACCCATGACTTTCCGGGCGTAGTCTCGTAGTTGAAGACCCATCCGGATGTGTAAATAGCCCTGACGGTTGGCCAAGCGATGCTGTGGGTGAAAATGTCATTGACGCTATCTCTTCGACTTCACCAGGGCACAAAGGGCGCTGCAATTCTTTCCGCCCGCGAAACGCAAACCACTCACGATAACCACGCTCGTCCATCTCCTGAAATTCATCTGTCAGTGCAGGAATGTTTGATAGTTTGGGGACCATGTTGCACAGGGACGTCCAAGACTCTCCAAATTGAAGTTTGTCTTTTTCCATGTTGGCAAACTGGCGGATACCACGGGTGATGATGGCTTCGGAAACGTGGTGAACGTGATCTTTTATTTGAAAAGCAGTACACGTCCATTGAACCTGAAATTTGTCGTGAGGAACGCTAACATTGTCAGCATTTTTTTCGCTTGCCAGGCTGTAGCGAGTCACCACACCAATCAAAAATGCTGCGCCAACGTCGCGTTACAAACTGAGCGGCATCCACTCCTCATCAGCCGGTGAAAATGCTACGCTAGCATCAACAAATTTTTCGGCAGCCGCATGTGCTCGGCGAATCAACTCTTCTTTCATTGCCACAGCCTTGGGTTTACTGGCCTTGGTAGGTGCCTTCTTGCTTTTCGTTTTCCGTTGCGCAGCTTCGTTTTCGCTTCGGGGTGCCTTTGGAGCTGATTGTTCGGCAGGACCGCGCTTTTTTCGCTTAAAGGTTTTGCTGCCCCCGAGCAATTTGTAGCAGGATGTGTGGTGGCGTTGGTCTCTGCAGGTTCCGACGGAGCCACACTTGGCGTCAAAACACTCGCGGGGAGGTCAAGTAGGGCATTGGGTCGTTCATCACTTCTCCCTTGGTCCACCAAGTTCATTTTTGTAGCGTTTGTGTAGCAAAGCGTGCTGCAATAGCTGCTATCACCAAAATCCTTGGCGAATCCACCATTAGGGTCTGGGATATTCAACGAAACGCAGACATCATGAGAGCAGAAGTGATGGAGAAATTTTCTGCACCAGGTACAACTGCGCTCGGTTGAACACTCCATATTGCAGACTGTACATTGTGCACATGTACCAGACGATGCGGTGGGTGCGTGGTGATCTAGCTGGAGTAAATGGTCTCGCGTAGCTGCTGCATGTACGGGTACGACGCGCGCTGATGTTGGCGGTGTAGATACAGCAGAGGCAGCACCATCATAATCCTGAGAGGTGCTGGCAGCACCATCAAACACCGATTCGTGACAGCTTACTCCCGGAAGCGCGGCTTTCTCACAATCAAAGTCGTTTGCACTCGCTCCAGGAACTCCGCCGCTACTACCACGTACATCATCTGCCCCGTTGAGACCAACATCTCCAGCCCCACATATATTAACGTTGTTTTGGTCGACATCAATTTCGTCATCGGGTCGCTTGGACAGGGCACCATCCGTATCACCATCCTCCACTACCAATGTCCGCCGATAGTGCTCCAAAAGCGCTCGTTCACCCAGAAAATAGTCGATACCCTCTGTTCCATTCGAGTCACCACCGGGAGGGATATAGCGGTACAGATCACTCAAGCTTCGCCCTGTTGGACGCTTTGAACTCCAACCAGTCGCACTTAGAACTCGCCAAACAGATCCAAACATCGCATGGTCATCCGCGAGGTCTGTATGCCGGTGGACACGCGTCAATATGATACCTTGCTCGAGCGCTAGGTAAGCAACGGATCGTACCTAGACCGGTGGGAGCTGAAGGTGAGATAGGACCCGAGCGTCGTGATTGTTGTCGCTTAGCTGTGGGCTCGCAGGTGCTCGACCGCTGCTTCCGCTTTCGTGGCATTGGGTATGTGGTGGTGGACGAGCTCAGCTAGCGTACCAGTGGCTCCTTCACGGCAAAGATCTCTAACTGGTTTGCATGCATCGGTCTCGCTTGAGCCATTGGACCGAATATATTGTTATTTGTATGGCCATGTTCGAAGTGTTCAAAGGGACCGAACGTACTAGGCTTTGTATGGGGTGGTTCGACTCATCGTTGTATGTGATGTTAGTATAGTATGGTGGAGTTTGAACCCACCGGTGCAGGTTCAATGCCCGCCATGCGGAATGCAGCGTAGCTGTGCTGATAAGGTACCGTGCAAAATGCATCGGATATCGAGTGCGGGTTGAATACAGTGTAATTACACAGAGTCATGAATAGTACGAGTACTCAAAGCGTTCAACGGTAACATACGGTACTTAGATTTACTCCAGTATTGCTACCAAATGTAAGTGCTGTAGCGGCTTCGGCATCGTCTCCACAGTTACGTTGACCCATGCAAGCCCCATAGTGACGGTCCGAACTACGGTACACGGCGACAGTGGTGACGCCCATCGTAGATACACTGCTGCCAAGTGCCAATGCCGCCTGCGTGTCCATGTCGCTGGGCAAATTGGGCGCTTGCGACGTCGTCGTCATGGCGACTTCAGGCTCCATCTTGACCCCCGATGGGACTCGAACGCTCCATTTCTAGCGGTAGCCTCTCTTGATCTTTGTCGCCGGTGGCACCCCGCTCCCTCCTGAGGCATCTACGTGCGGTTGTCCGTCGATGAGGATCGCTGGAAGCGAAAAAGGGCGGGAGAACGCCGTCCACCTGCAGGTCTAGTGGGCAGTCGTCCAGTGCCGCCTCCGACGCTCCATCTCGGGGTCCTGTAGCGGAATCTTGGCGTCTCGCAGCTGAACGTGGTTGACAGCCACACCCGGCGGCAATGCCGTGAGGAGAGTTGGGGACTACGGGACAAACGACACCATCCCAGCGCCAGTTCTAGTAGCACTGCGTTATCGACAACAAATGCGCTGTTGCGGCGGTTGTGCGGGACATGGTCGTCGGGTGGGTACACGACGGACAGCGAGTCCAACTTCATGCCCGGTGCGTCCCGAGGTCAGCGCGTCAAGTAGCACAGGCGGTCAGCAGCAGCAGATGCGTCGACACACAGGAGCTGAGCGTGTGGCGACTCCAACGACGCTGGACTTGGAGAGTGAGGGGCGAACTGGCAGGCTGGACTTGACCGCAGCGTGCATAGTATCACGGGCAGCCACGCGCCGTAAACGATGGGTACGGCCAGCACATGTGTACCACCGTCGTTCGAGGCGTGGAAACCGGAAGAACGGAGCGTGGTCAGCCAGGGACACTTGGGATCGAGCTTGCAAAATCGGAAATGAGCTCCGATGCGAGAAGGTCATTTTGATTCGGAGCAAGCCGATCAAGCCGACCAAACAACAGTGGATCGATTTGAACTAATTCCACCAATCACACTTCTTGTTGAACTTTGGCAGCCAATCACTGTCATCGATTTTTCGGAGACAGGTTTTGATTGGTCAAAGCGAAGACATGGAAAAAAATGTCAGCGCGGGAAAGCTTGAAAAGATCAACCAAAGCAAAATGGGCACCAAAAAGGCGAGCCTTTACATGTTGTGTAAACCACTTCAAATACCAATAGTCTATTTATGTGACATTATGTATCGCGACCGCTCTACCCGTTCTCCCTCGCCGAAACGCCCTACCATCGGCATTCCCCCAATCATGGTCTTGATGGACCTGGTCGGAAACGTCTCCGCCGTCGGCGACACGGATGCGATGGTGGCGGGCGACTCGGGCAGCAAGCACAACGGCGGCCGCAGCGCCGCCGTGTGTGCCGTCAACAGCATGGTCTCGGAGGCTTCCGCGGCGACCGTGGCCGTGTTGGACGTGATCGGGGGCGTCTCCTCTGGCATGGTCACGAACGTGAAGGTGGCATTCGGCGCGGTCGATGAGGCTAATAGGGGTGCTTTCGTGTTGGCTGGGCAGCGCCACGAGAGCGTTTATAGCAGCGGCATCGATAGCCGGGCTTAGTTGCCTTGCTGGCGGTAGGAGTGTCTTGAACCTGGTGTTGAGTACATTGCTGGGGATGGGACCTTTGTGAAAGGTCGGTAGGTTATCAGGCGAAGAAGTATGAGACCAAATATCTTATGGTATGTATGGCATTATAGATTTCTAGATCTCGTGGCAACCCGATGGCAGACTTCTCGGACGAAGAGGACTTGCTGCTTTATCGGCTGGCAAAGGAGCAGGTTGATGCAGGCCGCCGAATTAACTGGCGGACTGTCTGGTTGGGGATGCCATACTGCGGGAAGACACAGCGACAGCTGCAGATTCGTCTAAAGACGCTGAAGAGGACACACGGCGTGAGCTTAGATTCTTTCCCAAGGAGATGATAATGTTGGCAACGTTCATGACGCTGTGTCAAGTTTGTATGGCTCGGCCTTGCGTCAACCCGTCCATGCGCCGGATTGTCATGCTGGTGAGATTTCGCCAACTGGGGTTCAGCATA
>NW_009258132.1:328074-336096 GCF_000149755.1 Phytophthora sojae | reverse complement strand
GCGTCCCGAGGTCAGCGCGTCAAGTAGCACAGGCGGTCAGCAGCAGCAGATGCGTCGACTCACAGGCGCTGAGCGTGTGACGACTCCAACGACGCTGGACTTGGAGAGTGAGGGGCGAACTGGCAGGCTGGACTTGACCGCAGCGTGCACAGTATCACGGGCAGCCACGCGCCGTAAACGATGGGTACGGCCAGCACATGTGTACCACCGTCGTCCGAGGCGTGGAAACCGGAAGCACGGAGCGTGGTCGGCCAGGGACACTTGGGATCGAGCTTGCAAAATCGGAAATGAGCTCCGATGCGAGAAGGTCATTTTGATTCGGAGCAAGCCGAGCAAGCCGACCAAACAACAGTGGATCGATTTGAACTAATTCCGCCAATCACACTTCTTGTTGAACTTTGGCAGCCAATCACTGTCATCGATTTTTCGGAGACAGGTTTTGATTGGTCAAAGCGAAGACATGGGGAAAATGTCAGCGCGGGAAAGCTTGAAAAGATCAACCAAAGCAAAATGGGCACCAAAAAGGCGAGCCTTTACATGTTGTGTAAACCACTTCAAATACCAATAGCCTATTTATGTGACATTATGTATCGCGACCGCTCTACCCGTTCTCCCTCGCCGAAACGCCCTACCATCGGCATTCCCCCAATCATGGTCTCGATGGACCTGGTCGGAAGCGTCTCCGCCGTCGGCGACACGGATGCGATGGTGGCGGGCGACTCGGGCAGCAAGCACAACGGCGGCCGCAGCGCCGCCGTGTGTGCCGTCAACAGCATGGTCTCGGAGGCTTCCGCGGCGACCGTGGCCGTGTTGGACGTGATCAGGGGCGTCTCCGCTGGCATGGTCACGAACGTGACGGTGGCATTCGGCGCGGTCGATGAGACTAATAGGGGTGCTTTCGTGTTGGCTGGGCAGCGCCACGAGAGCGTTTATAGCAGCGGCATCGATAGCCGGGCTTAGTTGCCTTGCTGGCGGTAGGAGCGTCTTGAACCTGGTGTTGAGTACATTGATGGGGATGGGACCATTGTGAAAGGTCGGTAGGTTATCAGGCGAAGAAGTATGAGACCAAATATCTTATGGTATGTATGGCATTATAGATTTCTAGATCTCGTGGCAACCCGATGGCAGACTTCTCGGACGAAGAGGACTTGCTGCTTTATCGGCTGGCAAAGGAGCAGGTTGATGCAGGCCGCCGAATTAACTGGCGGACTGTCTGGTTGGGGATGCCATACTGCGGGAAGACACAGCGACAGCTGCAGATTCGTCTAAAGACGCTGAAGAGGACACACGGCGTGAGCTTAGATTCTTTCCCAAGGAGATTTCGGGATCAAAAATCGGCACGGACGCGCTTAGTGGTGGCCACAAGGTGAGCGCTCCCGATAATATTGGCAACGTTCATGACGCTGTGTCAAGTTTGTATGCCTCGGCCTTGCGTCAACCCGTCCATGCGCCGGATTGTCATGCTGGTGAGATTTCGCCAACTGGGGTTTCAGCAATACTGGCAGTCATTCCAACGCTTACAATCGCCGACGCTTTTGTTGACTTTGGATCTGGGATCGGCAACGTGGTTGCACAAGTGGCATTGGAGACTTGTGTTGGGAGATGCATCGGGATTGAGTTCCAGGACAACTTGGCAAACATGTTCAAACTGCTGATTCGTGGCGCACGCGTGGATTTCCCGAATTTATCCAAGGTCACGATTCACGAGGCCGACCTCAGAGCGATGAGCCCTGCCGTACGCGAGGATATTGACGGGTGCAGTGTTTTATTTGCGAACAATATCGTTTTCGAGCCTACAAGTTTTGCGGCGCTGGAAGACTTTGCATCTTCAGCAGCAGGTTTGGTCCACGTCGTTGTCATGGCAACAATTTGCGGCCGGCACCGCCCAACCTGCCCGCGCAACTTCTGCTCTGTCTGGACGCTCCGACAGCGTATCGACGTTCAAGTGTCTTGGTCTTCCCAGCTTCATCACGCATACTGGTACACCAGGGTTGTAGAGCCCTACATCTAAGTACCTCGCGCAGAATGGAAAGGGACATTCAATATACTTCGTTTGTCAGACATGTTCATCCCACTGTTCATTACCTGTAGAGCCAATAACATATATCAGCCATTGTACACATCTACATCAACGTCTTGCACGGACATCGTAGCTCTGACCGCATCCCCCAAGGTCCATCGCGCCTGAAAACCTGCTGTCGATGTCGCTGGCGACGCCGCTGACGCTACTACCGGCGGCAACCGGCGTGCGGACTGCCGCTGTCGTTGCGCTCGCTGCCCGAGCCGAATGCCACCGTCGCGTTCGTGACCATGCCACCGTCGCGTTCGTGACCATGCCAGCGGAGACGCCCCCGATCACATCCAACACGGCCACGGTCGCCGCGGAAGCCTCCGAGACCATGCTGTTGACGGCACACACGGCGGCGCTGCGGCCGCCGTTGTGCTTGCTGCCCGAGTCGCCCGCCACCATCGCATCCGTGTCGCCGACGGCGGAGACGCTTCCGACCAGGTCCATCGAGACCATGATTGGGGGAATGCCGATGGTAGGGCGTTTCGGCGAGGGAGAACGGGTAGAGCGGTCGCGATACATAATGTCACATAAATAGGCTATTGGTATTTGAAGTGGTTTACACAACATGTAAAGGCTCGCCTTTTTGGTGCCCATTTTGCTTTGGTTGATCTTTTCAAGCTTTCCCGCGCTGACATTTTCCCCATGTCTTCGCTTTGACCAATCAAAACCTGTCTCCGAAAAATCGATGACAGTGATTGGCTGCCAAAGTTCAACAAGAAGTGTGATTGGCGGAATTAGTTCAAATCGATCCACTGTTGTTTGGTCGGCTTGCTCGGCTTGCTCCGAATCAAAATGACCTTCTCGCATCGGAGCTCATTTCCGATTTTGCAAGCTCGATCCCAAGTGTCCCTGGCCGACCACGCTCCGTGCTTCCGGTTTCCACGCCTCGGACGACGGTGGTACACATGTGCTGGCCGTACCCATCGTTTACGGCGCGTGGCTGCCCGTGATACTGTGCACGCTGCGGTCAAGTCCAGCCTGCCAGTTCGCCCCTCACTCTCCAAGTCCAGCGTCGTTGGAGTCGTCACACGCTCAGCGCCTGTGAGTCGACGCATCTGCTGCTGCTGACCGCCTGTGCTACTTGACGCGCTGACCTCGGGACGCACCGGGCATGAAGTTGGACTCGCTGTCCGTCGTGTACCCACCCGACGACCACGTCCCGCACAACCGCCGCAACAGCGCATTTGTTGTCGATAACGCAGTGCTACTAGAACTGGCGCTGGGATGGTGTCGTTTGTCCCGTAGTCCCCAACTCTCCTCACGGCATTGCCGCCGGGTGTGGCTGTCAACCACGTTCAGCTGCGAGACGCCAAGATTCCGCTACAGGACCCCGAGATGGAGCGTCGGAGGCGGCACTGGACGACTGCCCACTAGACCTGCAGGTGGACGGCGTTCTCCCGCCCTTTTTCGCTTCCAGCGATCCTCATCGACGGACAACCGCACGTAGATGCCTCAGGAGGGAGCGGGGTGCCACCGGCGACAAAGATCAAGAGAGGCTACCGCTAGAAATGGAGCGTTCGAGTCCCATCGGGGGTCAAGATGGAGCCTGAAGTCGCCATGACGACGACGTCGCAAGCGCCCAATTTGCCCTGCGACATGGACACGCAGGCGGCATTGGCACTTGGCAGCAGTGTATCTACGATGGGCGTCACCACTGTCGCCGTGTACCGTAGTTCGGACCGTCACTATGGGGCTTGCATGGGTCAACGTAACTGTGGAGACGATGCCGAAGCCGCTACAGCACTTACATTTGGTAGCAATACTGGAGTAAATCTAAGTACCGTATGTTACCGTTGAACGCTTTGAGTACTCGTACTATTCATGACTCTGTGTAATTACACTGTATTCAACCCGCACTCGATATCCGATGCATTTTGCACGGTACCTTATCAGCACAGCTACGCTGCATTCCGCATGGCGGGCATTGAACCTGCACCGGTGGGTTCAAACTCCACCATACTATACTAACATCACATACAACGATGAGTCGAACCACCCCATACAAAGCCTAGTACGTTAGGTCCCTTTGAACACTTCGAACATGGCCATACAAATAACAATATATTCGGTCCATCATATCCACCCAACAACGCTGATCTCTAGTACTTCATCATTCTAGATTCTGCGCTCAAGTGGAAAGATGGTTGTTCGCAGGAAGGACGCGGATAATGTAGAGGTACGTGTTTTGGCTGTTTCGGCATCGTGTGTTATGCTAGTGCTAATACGAACGGCTATGTATGGGTAGCTGCCAGGACCAACGAAGACGCATGCAAGCGATGGAAGGCGAATTTACGGATCGTCCAAGACGCTTGAAATGGTAGTGATGACATTGTTTCGGCCGTGCTGATGCTCATCGCATATATAGTCTTTGGCTTTGTGTAGCGCCGGTGAGCAACTGGAGTTCGACAATCTGTATCCAGTATTTGTGACCCCTTCTGGGCGAGAGCGGGTAAGTTCGTGTAGCTACGCAATAACGTTTGGCTAAAGCTAATCAGTGCCTACCTGTAGAGAACCGAAGCGAGATGTGGCACGTCGATCGACATAGACGACTTCATAATTGCACTGCCAGTGAAACAGATGAACGACCTCTACGTGGCGATTTGTCGCGGTGAAGATGACCGTGCGCTCAACTTTATCTGGATGATGCGTTGGCAGGAGACGTGCATGGAGCTGTCTGAGGTAAGCCAAAATGTGTATCGTGGCTGGTTACGGGTAATGATATCTATGTTTGTATTCAATATGAAAATGTAGATCACGCGACCGCAAATTCGGGCACGTCTAAAATGTATAAACTCCAACTTGTTGCGGTATCGCGAGGAGCAAGACGAACATATCGAGCGCTTTATCGCGATGGAGGCGGACCCTTCCACACCACACGACACCCTCATGAACCATTATAAGGAAGGCCTTGACTTGCAGAAACGCTACAACATAGTTGCCGATCTAGCCACAGCTATGGACAGAGTCGATATGCTGGCGGACCAACTCAAGGATCAAGCTCACTGGACATGCTCTTGCGAGAAGCGCGCATACCACCGCTCGCCCCAATGGCTTCAAGAGCAACCTCTCGACTTGGCACCACAAGCTCTAAGGCCGCGCTGGTTTTGGCCTCCCCGCTATCATGGGTGATATCCAGTTGATTCGCTGGGCAGGACGCTCCAAGGTGAAAACACGTTACTGAAGTTACTATGTCCTCCCCCTAGTAACAGAGCAATATGCAATTAAGTTGAATGTAATATCTCAAGTAATGTTTCATCTAGTGTGAATTGATAATTCTAACGAAACCCAAAGCTGTCTGAATACAGTGATCCTTTGCTCCAGCACGTATACCCATTCCGCCCACATCCACCAAGGCCACGGTCACCTCCATCGTGTCCGAGACCCTGCTGTCGATGTCGCTGGCGACGCCGCTGACGCTACTACCGGCGGCAACCTGCGTGCGGACTGCCGCTGTCGTTGCGCTCGCTGCCCGAGCCGAATGCCACCGTCGCGTTCGTGACCATGCCAGCGGAGACGCCCCCGATCACGTCCAACACGGCCACGGCCGCCGCGGAAGCCTCCGAGACCATGCTGTTGACGGTGCTGACGGCGCTCCCGTAGCCATTTCGCCCGCTGCCCGAGATGCCCGCAGTCATCGCGTGCTTGTCGCCGCCGTCGGAGACGCTCCGGCCAGGTCCAGGACAGCCGCCATAGTCGCCAGCGTCGCATCGGAGACCACGACGCCGCCGCTTCACAACTAGGAAAAGCCCCACATAATCCACAAGATGGCGCTGTGATCCACGGTACTGCTCTTACTAATGTTTTGTTAGGGTGCTGTTCTCACTGTACTGCTTCCACTGATACTTTTGTCGATTCGCAGCGAATCACAGAGAAGCAGTAAAATGATGCCTCACGTATCTTTTTGATCGAAAGGTCGCTTCAAACCTCCCATCACGTATACTTTTGATCAGTTGGCCTCGCAAACCTAATACAGCAAAATGATACCTCATGCATCATTTTACCCCGTTTTACTTAAAGTTTGTATGGTGTCCCTTCAAACAGAAATGTATGGCGTTAACGATAGGGTTAATATTCACGAAGATCATGGACGTGTACGAGATTCCTGGAGTGACCTTCGATCTGGCGGAAACTATCGCGGCCAAGACGGTGAAAGACCTCCTGGCAAAGTTTGTTCCTGAAGCCCGGATGAAAATGAAATGAAGGGAAACACCTTCCCGTCAGGAAAATACTTAACGGATAGCGCCAAATAGCGTACCCTTCCCGAATTGAATACCTCCTCTCAAATCTGATAGAATGTGCTCAGTATACAAAGCTATTGTACCTACGCCAATTTGTATACCTCAACCAAACCGTATAGAACGTTGAGTGCTTATAATTTTCTTGAAATTTATGTGAAGTTTAGCATGTAAACATCTTTTGATTGGCTAAGAGATGTCTTAAAATTGAAAATCACCCTTTATTTTCCGTATAAGTATTACTTTGTCAAATACGGCAAGCAAGATCCGGTTATTTTTATCTTTTTAAAGACCACAGTTTAAAAACTGACACTTGTATTCGGTACTGTTTGCATTTTGTGTAACTTTACGCAAAATTACCGTAAGGTACCCAAAGAAAAATGGTTTTGGTTGTTGGTCTAAGTTCTGCTTGCATCTAACGGCATGAGAGACGTTGTGAACCAACGCTGCGCAATCTATGGATGTCTCCATGGTTTGAAGACTGGTACATACGTTGGCAGGATGCCATCAAAGAGGTTTTGCAGAACGTAGCTAGCTCTACACACAATATTTCAGACTTGAATGCGTCGGAGCTACTTTGGTAGTATAACCCCCTTCCTATTTGTATATCTTTCTAGATTTGACAAGTGTTCAATTCAATAGTATGCGGTATACAAATTGGCGTTTTCCGTTAGCTACCGTTTTTGCCATCGGTGTAGTGTCTAGGAATCGAAGCACACACAGCTTGAACTCGTACGTACTTAAGTAATCGCAACGAGCGCTCGTACTGCTTTGGCCGCGCGTCACCTTCACTTTTTAAGCGCGTTCTACCTGTTCGCGCCATTCAAAATGGCGTAACGCAACGAGCGCGGCTATCAGGCTCCGAGATTGAATGTCTTATTTCAAGTGTGAATTATATGGCTTTCATTGGATAATCGAAAGTGTGCTCTATGATATATATGTGCTCTATGATATTGTGCTTTGCAACCGGTATTCCCTCCTAATTAGTGCACTAGATAGTGTTCGTACTTAGTGGTAAATCATAGTGGCTTTGAAGTCGTGTTTCGAAGCCAGCTTGGCTCGGAAATGGCACTTTCGGAAAGTGCCAAAAGGATGCTAATCCATGCTGGATGTGCTAAATCATGCAGGAGATGACATACGCGCGAGGAATTAAGTTTCAAGTAGATTGAAGCCTTTTTGTAAAAGTCTAAGTAGGTGAATGCATCAATTTGCAAGTAGATTGCCACAGTCAAAAATAACGTTTTATCATATCCGAATTGAACGTTAATTTTATGGGCAAAAATAACTGTTTTCCAGGGCCAAGTAATATCGTACGAAATTACCTTTTTAGAGTAAGAGTGTCGTAATGCTAATGTGTAAGTTTACATCATCGCTTCGTAGAATTGTATGCACGCAGACCAAACTAACGCACTTGGTTCTGTATTAAAACTTCGTCGGCCGCGCGTCTGATAAGTACAGTTGGGTTTGTTGAAAAGTCTGAAAGCAACAACCTACGACTCGTAAGTTTTAAAACGGACGGGCATTCTGAGCAGGCCACGCCTCTGTTAAGTACTCTTACGTTTATTGTAACGTACGACAGCAATAACTTACGACTCGTAAGTTTTAAAACGGACGGGCATTCCGAGCATCTCACTTCGCGGTATTCTGAGCTTCTTGGCGTACATTTTGAAACGGACGTTCATACTTTTTTTCAGTATCTTGGGCCGGAGCTTAGCA
>NW_009258132.1:322140-327596 GCF_000149755.1 Phytophthora sojae | reverse complement strand
GAAGTCTGAAGCACAACCTACGACTCGTAAGTTTTAAAACGGACGGGCATTCTGAGCAGGCCACGCCTCTGTTAAGTACTCTTACGTTTATTGTAACGTACGACAGCAATAACTTACGACTCGTAAGTTTTAAAACGGACGGGCATTCCGAGCATCTCACTTCGCGGTATTCTGAGCTTCTTGTCGTACATTTTGAAACGAACGTTCATACTTTTTTTCAGTATCTTGGGCCGGAGATTAGCAACACATCTCTGTAGGAGTTTCATAACCACCTCGTTTAGCCCGTGTTCTCTTAGCTCGCGAGTTTTCACTGCAGGGCTCATTCGTCTTTTTGTCGGATACCCACCCAACTACACGCCTCAGCACCTCTACCACCTCTCCTGTTTCGGTCACCCGGACAATGTCTTCGCCCATGATCACCTCATCCGCTGTCGAAGAAGCGGACATCGCCGAAGTCATCGAGATGCGCATGCTACGACCTGAGCTAGATGTCGGCTTGGATCCCCTCGACCCCTCTTCTTACGGCGTAGTTTCCGACCATGGGAACATCGTTGCGTCTGCGACGCTTGAGTCGAAAAAGGCTCTGCTGCAACGCTGTCGCGAGTTTGCTCGAGCCCGTGGCTTTTCCATTCGCGTGGCCAACAACAGCTATCACTCTCGTCGTCAAGAAGGAAACGCCAAGTACACTTGCGAGGCGGTGAAAGGGCAGCAGCAGCTCATTCCAGGCAGCACTGCCAACTGCCCATTTTTCATTACGGTGTACGGGATCCGCAACAACTGGAAGATAACAAGGATGTGTCTGGCCCATGACCACTTCAGACACGGCGGTTTTCAGGGCGATACCTTTGTTGAAGGCGGTCTCGCAGGAGATACCTCTCGTCAGCGACTTCGCGATGTTCCCTACCGAGTGATGAGGGGCGTCGTTGAGCGTGAGTTGCTCCCCTCTTTCAGCGGAACGTGGGCCTCGGGCACAGGGCGGGCTATCATCGACTTTTTGATGACTAAGGGGGTGATAACGAACCGAACTGCGGCATCCAAGATCAAGCGGGATCTTCTCGAATTGCTGCGCGACGACGTCGTCGGGAGTTACCAGAAGCTGGAGGGATATCTAGCCATGGTGAGTGATGCGAACTCCAAGACAAGCTACGGGTTTGGCAGGCGCGAGAATGACATGTTCAGAAGGGCTTGCGATTTTCTAGGGGCATGCCTTCAAGTACACTGCCGACACGTCATCGGTCTGGACGGAACACATCTCAAGGGTGATATGAACAAGCGCGGAGTGTTTCTGTTGGTGACCACGAAGGACCTAGAAGGCCATGTGGAGAAACGCGAGAACAAGATTTGTTCTCTGAGAAAGGCGGCATAAACGATCGACCAAAAATCAAGGGGATCAATGATCGAGAGAAGGGCGACCTGAACAAGACTGGGATTGCGGAGATCGAGGAGATTCGACGAGCGATCGAGGCACCGGGATGATACTCGCACGTAGGCGGGGTGTGGAACCAGGTAGATCAAAGCTGATCGACACATGGAGAGTGGTGATGCCTCGTCCCACACCGATCGAAGAGGCGCGGTGCGAAGGGCGCATGTCGAAAGCGAAGGACGTCATGCACGAGGGCAAGATCAACGAGCGACATCGTAGAGTGGGACGGCTGAAGACCGAAGTGGACTGATCGCGATCGAGAGCTGTGGATCGTCGATCGTCGATCGCCGATCAGCCAAGATGGGGAGCACATGGGGGCGAAGCCAGGACAAGAATCCAGTAGTTGTTTAGTTGTAGGATGGTAGGTGAGATGGTAGTGGTAGAGAGACACCAGCTAAACATAAATCAGAGCAGAATTTGCACCGAAGAGCACAAGTCCCCTCAAGTCGTCAAGTCCCAGGAACTACATTGGCCTCGGCAAGCATCGACACTTTGGACAGTGAGCTAGTGGTACGGTTAAGACTGGATTAATACATTGGCCAGCTTGACCTACTCTAGCGATCTATTTCTTGTGTGCGAACCCTCGATCGACCGGATACTGCTTGGCCGGCGATCGTTTCTCCTCTCGATCAACCTCGATCCCGCTATAGGAAGCGGCAAGCAACTCACGAAAGGAAGGAACACACCCGGAAAGGCAACTACAGGCCGTGGATCGACTCCAGGCCGACCGATCGGAGCGAACAACCCTCGATCGGAGCGTATACTCGGACGCAGATCGAAGATTCCCGCGCTGTTCCACAACCTATCCCCGCGTCACGCCAATACATTCGATCTTCACCAGATTTTGGCCGATCCCGCTACACCACAGCCACATCCTAGTTTTCGGACCGCTATTGTCGATCAAGAGGATTACGCATTGGAGCTGGTTCCTGTAGAACATGAAAGACGCGCTTCGAGACGTCTCGGCGTGGAAACCTGTGTTCGTATCGGACAGACAGAAGGGTCTCCTGGCGTCTGTGACGGAGTTGTATCCGGATTCCGGACATCGATTTTGTTGGGCATATTATCACCAACATCGAGAAGAAGGGCTCCGCGCTGACGCCGGCAGAACAGTCACTTGTGTTTCAGATGGCACGTAGCGAATGCGAGAACGACTACAAGTTTTACAGCTCAAAACTCTCGGAGACTCGCCCTTTGGCTGTGGAGTATCTCGCTGGAATTGACAAGTCGCACTGGGTGACATACGCGTTCAACGAGAAGTACAACCAACCCTCTTATGACGAGGTCACTTCCAACCTGTCCGAGGCAGCGAACAGTTGGTTGGGCAATGCAGTGCGGTCGTCCTACCCCTTGGAAGCTTTCGAGCAATACTTCGTCAAGGTGGTTGAGCTGTTCGCCGAAAGGCGCCGCACCTCCTCGCGACAGAAGGGTCCAGGTAGCAACGCAGGACACGCAAGCACCTCCCAAGGTGAGCCGTACGACGATTGCGAAATTGACGTGATGAGGACCACCCCTGCAGCCTTCTCGGACTTTCTCCTTCCCACCTACAAGAAGAAGCTCGACGGGATCATGGCTCTTACGAAAACCCTGCAGATTTTGCCGTGCCTTGATGGCCAGTACATGGTGCGATTCACGGACATCAGCAGCAGACCGGACCACGCCCATCTGTGGCGAACCGTGAACTTGATCGAGAAGGAATGCAACGTGCCGACGCTGGCAAGACCTGATGTTCCCGTGTGTCCATGCAGTCAAAGCTGCAATTCATCACGGAATGCACGGTGAGCGAGCTTTACGCCTGGAAGGAACACACCGTGTCGGTCGCGCGGCGGACATATTACTACCAGTTTGTCCCGACCGTCCGCTCGGCGACCATCGCTCAGGATCTTCAACTGCTAGTACCTGAAGTCATCGTCACTGAAGCTGACTTAGGGAAGCGTGGCATGAAGCCGGGTCCAAAGCCGAAGAACAAACGCAGGTCTGCACGACCAGGTTCTGCGGCGTCGCCTGCCATTGCTATGACTCAATAATACTAGAGCTGCAAGACGTATGCAGTAGAGTCGTAAGTCTTTGCAAAAGCATAACAAAGCAAAAATTACATTTCGAATTCTTAGTGTCAATACGTCGAGAACGGACCTTGGTTTTCTTAAAATTCTTCTCGTACGAAAATGATATCATAAAATTCTTATTTACCTTTAATACAACTTGGATCGAAGGAAAGTATTATACACGTGATAGTTCAAGGATAGATAATATACTGCAAGGATAAACTTAAGTGAAAGATATTATATCTGTAATATCGTACGAATGTGTTACTTTGATGCTTACTGTGACTTGACGAAAATTGGTATTCCATAGCAACAATTCGCACGATCGTACGACTTTACTTCCCAGTAATACAACTCGTTCTTGTGCGCTATTATTGATACTGACGCAATGTAAATGAAAGAAGTATATACAACAAATTTATTATCATTTGCTGCTTAGACCATTTCATCAAAATAAAGTGAAAAAAATATTTTTAATTACTCAAAAATGAAGAAAATAAAGCTGTATGGCTAGCCGGATGGCTACATCCGAATGGGAACTCTACACGTAGGGCAGTTAGCTACATCTTCGGCCTGAATGCTTCTCGCCACGTACATTGACATGCACTCGGCACACATGGCATGTCAGCATGAGCGCGGGGTGACCGGCGCCACTGGCGCGTACTAGCAAATGGCGCAAGTTGATAGGTCCTCGTCTTGGTCCTCCTCCCCCGTAATGTCGATCACCGTTGGGGGAGCTGGTGCCGAGAAAACACGACGTCGTCGAGCAGAGCGGGGAGGTGAGCTCTGAGCTGTTGTTGAACCCCCTAACTCAATGCCCCCAGGCACAGACAGGACGAGCGACTCAACAACAGTCGTGGTCACGTCACCTGCGGCCGTAGTGATGATACGCAGGTCAAGCTCGTTAAGCGCGTCACGGCGAGCGCGGTGGTACAGCTTATCGTACTCGCGCTTGTAGGCTCGGGCCTTTTCCAGTCGCTGAGCCTTTAGGATCGGGTACCGCTTTTCCAGGCACGCACGCTTGCCAACGAGCTGCCGCAGACTTGAGACAGCCCAGTTGGTGTTGCACAGGGGGCAGTTGGCACCATGATGTTTTCAATAATGAGGCACCTACTTATTTTGTTATCGCTGATGTTCCGTTTGCTCGTCCTCCATCATCTTCATATCTTACCCTGTCCTTAATTCTTATCGCGTTTTCAAGTTCTGATAAAACGTTATTTTTGACTGTGGCAATCTACTTGCAAGTTGATGCATTCACCTACTTAGACTTTTACAAAAATTCTTCAATCTACTTGAATTACTTAATTCCTCCATATGCGCACTACTTATTAGGGCATCTCCACCGGTGCTGAGTAAAACTAAAAGCAAATTGCCCTAAGATCCGTGCCTACAACGGCACAACCGTGCTAAAGACAGTGCGCAGCTCCACCGGCAATTGAGACTCGCAGCAAGCGCGTTAAAGCTCTTGGTTCGGCGCCAGCCATGGCGACGGCGCACAGCTGTATAGCCCTATAAAGGGCCCGGCAGCACGTTGAGGAAGACCCAGGGATGACGTAGCAAGGGCGACACTGCGGTCTGTGACGCTTGCGCTGCTTAGAACGCTTGACTTGGCCCTACTACTGGTCGGTCGACATTTACATGTACTCAACATTTTACTCAAAGCCTCCTCCGTTGGCAAACTTGTGCAAAACGTTGATCTGCGTAAAAAATGGAGCAATTTGCTCAGCATTTGCTCAAACCGGTGGAGCTGTACAAAACTAAAACTATGATTAAATATTGACAGAAAAGGGGTAAAATTTAGTTTTACTCACGACCGGTGGAGATGCTCCTAGTGCTGATTCATACTCTTTCGTAAGACGATACTTAGCCCCAGAATGCCTATCATAAGACAAAGCGTCTTACGTTTTCCGATCAACGCGTTTTGACTACATTTTGGTTGTTGTATACCAGTGGCTACATTGCATATTGTCTGTCAAAACATAGACAGT
>NW_009258132.1:319774-321576 GCF_000149755.1 Phytophthora sojae | reverse complement strand
GGATAAAACCGACAGAATTGCAGCTGCACAGCCACAATTGCACTTTTGAAAGTGCAATTATGGCACTTTTAGCGTAATTCTAGGCCTCCACCCATTTATGCACCTCGATTTATCGTAAATCTAGCAGGCGATCGTAATAATACAGCAAATCTCGCCTCATATTGCCAAAATCATTGCAAAGCACAAATACAGTCTGAAGTGCCAAAAAGTACAATATGTGTTATTATAATAAACCTGGCGAGATGTGCGCCTAAATACTTTTGTCCAATAAAAACAGAAACTACATAGTGATTATGTCCAATTAAAGCGAATATGTGGTCTACATTAAAGAGAAGTCGCACTCTCGCAACACTGCCGCTCTGCTGGACATGGCGAGCCAGTCGGATCTCCAGCCTGGAGTCGAGGAGATAGCCGCATTCGTGGACGACAGCGTCTTCACTCAGTTGAGCGCGAAACTGGGGGACGCGAAGGAAGGCAACGAGGGAGCACTGGAGAAGAAGCCTCTTCGCATCGATAAGTATTTGAAAAAATATCGCGACGCGGGACTCCGGGTCTCTCAGAAAGAATTTAATGGATGCTTGGAGGTGAAGATTGGGATCGTATACGAGCACCCAGACGTGACGGTCGATCTTGCGGAAACCATTACGGTCAAGACGATTGAAGACCTCCTGGCAAAGTTTGTTCCGGAAGACAACCCCCTCATCACCAAGCTGGGTGAAGACGAAATGATTCGACTCTCGGATGCGTTCACTAAAGTCACGTACGTCGGCAAGGCCCAAGACGACCTCGCAGAATACCTGCGGGACTGCTGGAAAGAGTACAACCCTGCAAAGTACAAGGCGCCATGTGTGGCGGTTGTGCAGAGTTCCGGCTTCGGCAAGAGTCGGACAGTGCGTGAGCTTGCGCTCAAGGCAGAACGAGAACCGAACTTGAACCTGAAAGTTTTGTACATGTGCGCGCGTGTGCACCGATCGACGGGGTTTCCGGAGGCTACGAGTAAGCTTCGTGATTCGCTGTTTGACCCTGCCGCCTCCTCAGTGCAAGAGGTCGCCAGGCGATTGAAGGCGATTTACTGCTATGCGAAAGATCATTGGGCGGACGTTCAGACGGAATGGCTGGAGCTGTTTATCGACAATGCAACTGACAGTTCCGTGTGCGGCCAAGCTTTTGAAAGAAACAGAAATGATAAAGGCGTCCGATTCAGCATCCGTACCGGACACCTTTATCCAAACTACGGGTACCTCCACCGTGAAGGATCCAGATGGCAAAATGGTGGTTCTGGTGATCGATGAAGCGAGAAGTCTGCTGGCTGAGGTGGATGGCAAGAAGAACGATTTTCGTATATTGCGAAATGCTCTTAAATCCGCTAACGAAGATATCGGCCCCGAAGGAGGCATTTTCGGCGTGCTGATTGATACGAACTCGCAGATCTCGGACCTGACGCCGCCTCTGTTGTTGGACCCATCTTCTCGGAAATCTGGAGGTAGTTTGGCATCGTTCGCGCCGCTTGTACTAGCTGATACGATGGACGCACACTGGGATGACTACTTTGAAGATGAAGAGATAAACGAGGGAACCCAAGTTGCGGTGGGAGCTGAAGACGAAGAGAAAACGAAACAGCAAGAACGTGCTAAGATAGCCATGTACAAGACCGTCGTAACTGGAAGTGACGGTCAGGCCTGGGAGGCGTTGAGGCGCATGGGCCGCCCGATGTGGTACAGCACTTACCCCGATCCAGCTCATAAAGTTCGCGTGATTGATCTCGCGGCGAATAAACTGCTACTGGGGATTCCCCCTTCGCA
>NW_009258132.1:252193-259128 GCF_000149755.1 Phytophthora sojae | reverse complement strand
CGGATCTGAGAGCATTTCGCACATTCGGAAGTCATTCTTCTTGCCTCCCTTCTCAGCCAGCAGACTTCTCGCTTCATCGATCACCAGAACCACGATTCTGCCATTTGGATTCTTCTCAGTAGAGGTATCCCCCTCCAGCGTATCTGTTTCATCCGAAAGTTTCGCCTTTACAGAGGTGTCTGCTGCCTTTTCGGTAAACAGCTTCAGCCATTCCTTCTGAACGTCCGCCCAATGCTTGTTCGCGTAGACGTAAATTGTCTTCAATCGACTGGCGATGTCTTCCACTTCGGAGCCTTCTTGAAACAGCCAACCACGAAGCTCGCTCGTAGCCTTGGGAAACCCCGTCGACTCGTGCACACGAGCACACATGTACAGGACTTTCATGTTCAAGGCGCTCTTTTGAGCCTCAATCGCGAGTTCACGCACCATCCGACTCTTGCCGAAGCCAGAACTCTGCACGACCGCCACACATGGCGCCTTGTACTTTGTGGGGGTGTAGGCCTTCCAGCAGTCCCGCAGATACTGTGCGAGGTCGAGGTGGGCTTCGCCGAGGTACCGACCCTTGGTGAACGCCTCCGCGATTCGCTTCATTTCATTTTCATCCAACTTGGGCGTGCCGGAGCGGGCTTCAGGGACAAACTTTGCCAGGAGGTCTTTCACCGTCTTGGCCGCAATAGTTTGTGCAAGAGGTCGAGACACGCGTGTATGCCCGTATGCTCTTCTGATCTCCACCTCTATCAATCCATGTATCTGGTTCTGGGAGGCCTCGAGTTGGAGTGTGGCTTTGTTGGAATAGTCGACCAGTATCCACGCATCGAGAAGATTTTTCTTCGGCGATGCGTCTGCTCCAAGCTTCCCGCTCATCTGAGCAAAGACACTGTCGTCCACGAACGCGGCCAAAGCCTGGGGATCCAACTGGCTGGACATGTCCATCTGCAGCAGCACAGCAGTACACAGTCAGCAATGCGGCAGTAGTATCATGACGACGTTGGCAAGGGCGCGGGCATGCCTGCTAGTCCCGGTGGGCGGTGGCGCTACAGGACAAGGCTTGGAGGGGAAATGTGGAAATGGCCAGTTGGATTTTTCTTCCCTCAGTTTTGTACCAGAAACACGGTACCGCATCTACGTGATATACAGTGCGCGCCGAAATTATAACCGCACCCCAAAAATTATTTTTTTAAACCAATGATTGTGCTTTCGGCGCCAAACCGCTGCTTATGATTCGTCTAAAATCGATAGAAAACAGATGCAACAATCAGAATCGAAAAAGCTGTAACCGTTTTTTTGCAATGGACGAAAAACCGACTTTGGGTCGGGTCAAAATTACAGCCGCACCCGGTAAGCTATCGGTAAGATTGGTAACAAACTCGTGGAGAGCTGTTTCAAGCGTAATAAATGAACTAACTCCATTGAACAGCTCGAATAACGCCTACCGGTACAGTAAAGTGCGTCGATAAGGAACGCCTGGTATACATTGAAAGAAAAGGTATATTGATAATTAAAGGTTTGACTCGTCACATGCAGACAGCAAATGCACTGATTTACTGCACTATGTAGTTCATGTCGGACTTCGCGACCAGAGTCTCGGCTTGAGCCCACGCAGCCAACTCAGCATAGGTAGCACCCGGTAGATCACGACGGCGATGACAGATTAGCAGCGACTGAAGCTTGGTCAGACGTAGCCGCCTCTGGAACGGTCTGGAAGTGGCGGTCATCATGGGAGTTGTGAGCAGCAGAGCGAAAGTTGGTTAATGAGGCATGCAGACATGTACCTGGCGCGATTCCCGCGCTCACAGCGATCCTCATGCTCATGATTCCCTCTCGCGACCTTTAGGTTCCATTTTCCCCGACTTGGGAGCCGCTCCATCCAGCCGCTCTTGAGGCTCGGTTTCGGAACTGTGATTGGCGGAATGTTAAACGGGACCGAATGATTGGTAGAATCATATAACTAATTCAGTACAATTGGCACACAATGGGTACAAGCGAGGATTCATGTCTTGTCGTAGAATATAAAATGTCGCCCGTTCCTTATCGACGCACTTCACTGTAGTAAGCTGCTCAAATAAGGTTAAGCTGACGCGGTTGATAAGATTCAATGGAGACACGCACTATCTTGAATTTGTATAGAAGAGTGGTGTTTGACAGTGTGGAGAGGTCTATACTCGAAGTTGAGGCTGTCAGCTGACTAGTGTCTTCATTGGCGTGGTAGCGATGCTGGGCTTGCTCAGTTCAGCAACATGTACCAGAAAACTCGATCGATTTTTTTCCGGGTCAATACAAATCCTTTATACTTGATGTTTGTATTGGAAAGCACCGCCAAACCCAGTCACAAATTTCAATCAAGTCTAGTCCCGTACAGTGCGTAGTTTGGTAAATACATGGCTACGTATCAAAAGTAGAGTATTTCTTCCTGAAAATAATGCCCGAGTTGCTTCCAGAATCCTCCTAGTGTTGTCTCGGAAGTCCGGCCAAGTGCCACCAAGTGTTTAGTGCGCTTTATGGTATTAATAAATGTGCGAACAATAACTTCGGCGATGCGGTACATACCATAGGTAAGATACGACCACACGGGCCGCATCGGCCCCAGCCGGGCGGCGTCCTGCGCGCCGGCAAGAAGATCGTCACGCGCGAAGGACGCATGGAGCCCGTGCCGCCGCGCGCGCTCGAGACGAGCGAGATCCCGGGCATCGTGGCGGACTACCGCTCGGCCGCGGAGAACGCCCTCAAAGCGGGCTTCGACGGCGTCGAGCTGCACGCCGCCAACGGCTACTTGCTGGAGCAGTTCCTGCACGACGGCATCAACGACCGCGCCGACCAGTACGGCGGCAGCGTCGAGAACCGCGCGCGCTTCCTGTCCGAGGCACTGGAGGCCATCCTCGAGAGTCTGGACTCGTCCAAGGTGGGCATCCGACTGTCCCCGTTCGGCGGCAGCTTCGGCGACAAGGACTCGGACCCCGTCGCCACCTACACGTACGTGCTGAACAGGCTCAACAACTACGACCTGGCCTACGCGCACCTGATCGAGCCGCGTGGCTACCACGTGCGTGACCCGCTGGCACCCGAGAAGGGCTCGGCGCGGCAGTTCCGCGAGACGTACAAGGGCGTGCTCCTCGCCGCGTCGGGCTTCGACCGGCAGTCGGCCGTGCAGATCGTGGAGGAGGGCGCGGCCGACGCCGTGGCCATCGGCCGCCACTTCATCTCGAACCCGGACCTGGTGCGGCGCTTCCAACTCAACAAGCCCGTGAACGACTACGACACGGACACGTTCTACCTCGGCGACGCGCGCGGGTACACGGACTATAATACCCGTTCCTGCAGGACGAGTAGGTAGAGCAGTAAAAACGACGTAGACAGCAAAAGACGTGCTACTTCCGTAAGACTGCAAGGTGAAGCGTACTGGAGGTGGCTGCGTACTCTCAAGTAAAACAAATTGTTGGTAGTTAAAACTAGTTGCTGCAGGCACCAGGCACGTACTGTTACTGCCTCCGTGTGGGCTTGGGCGTCTTGTTGGATCACTTGGCGCGTTTAGTGGGACGGCTTCTTCACCCTCTTGGTTTTCACGTGCTCGTTTCTTGGATGTTTCCGTCTCGCCACCTTGATCGCCTAGTGGCCCTCACCACTGCCACCAACGTCACTCTCAGCGTCACTCTTCTTCCTTGTCATCCGGCGCGTACGCTAGTGCTTTACGGGCGTTCTGCAACAACTTGTCGCGCGTCGCGGTAAGCGACAACTTTGCATACGAACTAACGTTCTTGTTTCGTTTTTCATCTTCATCGCGATAGTCCAGGTCGCCCTCCACAAGCCCCAGCGGGTCATACTGAGACTCCACCATGTTTGATAGCATGGAAGCCACACCGTCGCTCAGGAACGGGTAGGTGACCCTGTTGAGCAAACGGAGGCAGATCGTGAAAACAGGATCCTCCTCCGAGACACTCGACACACTTGAGACGCCAGGATTGCTCTCGATCTTCGCCCGCTTCTTCGCCTGACTCCCGATCGTCTGACTCTCCTCCTTCACCTCAGAGGCGTTGCCTTTCTTCTTGGGCTTAAGATTGTCTTTCATTGTCGTGGCATAGACGAACTTGCCGTCACGCGTTCTACCGCGCACATTCATGTAGATGCGAATGGTATCACGGACATCCGTGGAGCTCAGCGGTTTCGGATCCCCACCAATTGCACCGGTAGATTTCCCCGCTGACGAGTTCCCATCACTGTTCTTTCCGAACACAAACCAGGGGCATAGTTTCTCCGTCGCTGCCCTGGAAAACCCACCATCGACTGGGGAACGATTCTTCACTTGAATCAACATCATCAACACTTCCTGCTCCTCTTGTTCACCCCTCGTTGTCTCCCCACCGACTGGCCTGCTGTTGGATCTCTTCTTAAACATCGGGATCAACAAATCGGCTCCATACTGGTTACGGGGGAAAATACCTGCAGCTTGACGCCCCAGCAAAAACCAAAGCGTGTCCTCATTCGGCTCGAGCCGCAACTGCACATAGTGGGTGAACCCCACGTACCAACCCTCCCACTGCGAGCGCCACTCGTTGATTTCTGGTCTCTTATCTTCCGCGTTGTACATCCCCTTACAATATATCGGTCTCTCCTTGTTGCCTTGCAGCACGTCCAAGAAATCCTGCACCGGTACAAATTGCCCGATCGTGTGGTAGCACTGGGAAAAGTCTTTGTCCCCCATCACACACGTGTCCATCGCCAGAAGCAGCAAAATCCGAGCAACCATCTCGCCAATTTCGCCAACTCCACCGGTGTCCAATGCTTCATCCAAAAGGAGGTTCTTGAGTTGCGGCAGGATATACTTTGCCAAACCATGTTTCAGTTCATACCACACTTTCATCGCTCCTAAGGCGAGCACTGGGTCCGAAGCGTAGCTGGTGACGTAACCTTCTCGCTTGAAATTCACATACGCGAGAATCGCCATGAAGTCGGCAGTCGCCCGAGATGCCAGAGCCGACGTTGAATGCGGGCGCACGCCCAGACGGCAAAGCATGGAGGCGACACCAAGCATGGTATCCTTGTTGTACGCATTTTGCGAAGGGGGAATCCCCAGTAGCAGCTTGTTCGCCGCAAGATTGATCACATCTTCTCTATCCGCAGGATTGGGGCAAGTGCTGTACCACATCGGACGCCCCATGCGGCACAACGCGTGCCAAGCTTGACTCGCATCCCCGGTAACGATTCTCTTGTACATAGCTATCTTAGCACGTTCTTGCTGTTTCTTTTTCTCTTCGTCTTCAGCTCCCACCGCAACTTGGGTTTCCTCTTTCGTTTCTTCATCTTCACCGGCTGGGTTTTCTTCACAGTATCGATCCCAGTGTGCATCCATTGTTTCAGCTAACACAACACGCGCAAATGATGCCAGCTCTCCATCGAAAAGCCGAGATGATGGGTCCAACAACAGCGGAGGCGCCCGGTCCGAGATCCTGGAGTTCGTATCAATCAGCACGCCGAAAATGCATCCACGATGGCCGATATTTTTGTTCACGGATCTGAGAGCATTTCGCAACATTCGGAAGTCATTCTTCTTGCCTCCCTTCTCAGCCAGCAGACTTCTCGCTTCATCGATCACCAGAACCACGATTCTGCCATTTGGATTCTTCTCAGTAGAGGTATCCCCCTCCAGCGTATCTGTTTCATCCGAAAGTTTCGCCTTTACAGAGGTGTCCGCTGCCTGTTCGGTAAACAGCTTCAGCCATTCCTTCTGAACGTCCGCCCAATGCTTGTTCGCGTAGACGTAAATTGTCTTCAATCGACTGGCGATGTCTTCCACTTTGGAGCCTTCTTGAAACAGCCAACCACGAAGCTCGCTCGTAGCCTTGGGAAACCCCGTCGACTCGTGCACACGGGCACACATGTACAGGACTTTCATGTTCAAGGCGCTCTTTTGAGCCTCAATCGCGAGTTCACGCACTGTCCGACTCTTGCCGAAGCCGGAACTCTGCACAACCGCCACACATGGCGCCTTGTACTTTGCAGGGTTGTACTCTTTCCAGCAGTCCCGCAGGTATTCTGCGAGGTCGTCTTGGGCCTTGCCGACGTACGTGACTTTAGTGAACGCATCCGAGAGTCGAATCATTTCGTCTTCACCCAGCTTGGTGATGAGGGGGTTGTCTTCCGGAACAAACTTTGCCAGGAGGTCTTTCACCGTCTTGACCGTAATGGTTTCCGCAAGATCGACCGTCACGTCTGGGTACTCGTATACGATTCTGATCTTCACCTCCAAGCATCCCTTAAATTCTTTCTGAGAGACCCGGAGTCCCGCGTCGCGATATTTTTTCAAATACTCATCGATGCGAAGAGGCTTCTTCTCCAGTGCTCCCTCGTTGCCTTCCTTCGCGTCCCCCAGTTTCGCGCTCAACTGAGTGAAGACGCTGTCGTCCACGAATGCGGCTATCTCCTCGACTCCAGGCTGGAGATCCGACTGGCTCGCCATGTCCAGCAGAGCGGCAGTGTTGCGGTTTGGCGAGAGAGTGCGACTTCTCTTTAATGTAGACCACATATTCGCTTTAATTGGACATAATCACTATGTAGTTTCTGTTTTTATTGGACAAAAGTATTTAGGCGCACATCTCGCCAGGTTTATTATAATAACACATATTGTACTTTTTGGCACTTCAGACTGTATTTGTGCTTTGCAATGATTTTGGCAATATGAGGCGAGATTTGCTGTATTATTACGACCACCTGCTAGATTTACGATAAATCGAGGTGCATAAATGGGTGGAGGCCTAGAATTACGCTAAAAGCGCCATAATTGCACTTTCAAAAGTGCAATTGTGGCTGTGCAGCTGCAATTCTGTCGATTTTTATCCACAAGCACCTACACACACGGCAATTATGCATAAGAGGGTGGATGTGCTGGGGATCATGGACGGTGGTGTACTGGGCCAATGCATGGCTGCTGACAGGCCCTCCCC
>NW_009258132.1:239042-252093 GCF_000149755.1 Phytophthora sojae | reverse complement strand
TTTCACCGTCTTGACCGTAATGGTTTCCGCAAAATCGACCGTCACGTCTGGGTACTCGTATACGATTCTGATCTTCACCTCCAAGCATCCCTTAAATTCTTGCTGAGAGACCCGGAGCCCCGCGTCGCGATATTTTTTCAAATACTTATCGATGCGAAGAGGCTTCTTCTCCAGTGCTCCCTCGTTGCCTTCCTTCGCGTCCCCCAGTTTCGCGCTCAACTGAGTGAAGACGCTGTCGTCCACGAATGCGGCTATCTCCTCGACTCCAGGCTGGAGATCCGACTGGCTCGCCATGTCCAGCAGAGCGGCAGTGTTGACTTCTCTTTAATGTAGACCACATATTCGCTTTAATTGGACATAATCACTATGTAGTTTCTGTTTTTATTGGACAAAAGTATTTAGGCGCACATCTCGCCAGGTTTATTATAATAACACATATTGTACTTTTTGGCACTTCAGACTGTATTTGTGCTTTGCAATGATTTTGGCAATATGAGGCGAGATTTGCTGTATTATTACGACCACCTGCTAGATTTACGATAAATCGAGGTGCATAAATGGGTGGAGGCCTAGAATTACGCTAAAAGCGCCATAATTGCACTTTCAAAAGTGCAATTGTGGCTGTGCAGCTGCAATTCTGTCGGTTTTTATCCACAAGCACCTACACACACGGCAATTATGCATAAGAGGGTGGATGTGCTGGGGATCATGGACGGTGGTGTACTGGGCCAATGCATGGCTGCTGACAGGCCCTCCCAAGTCGATATATATATGAGGAGGTGGATTTATGCATAATTTTAGCAGACCGTGTATCTTCTTTCACACATATTTAGGAGCAGGCTTTGCCATATTTAGCGTCTAAAATGGTCGGCAAAATAACTGCAAAGCACAATAACTCGTACGACTTATCGAGCACGACTATAAATCGTACTCGAGTACGAATTGCTGTAAGTCGTGGATGGTCAATCACTTGTGTCGAGCATTCGTAAGACAGTTTGACGACAAATCAAATGTAGCAATTTCATTGGTTAATATTGTATTTTGTAGTTTTGAGTGTTGCTGCATCTCGGCTCGTAAATTGGACTGATTCATCTGTGTGCGCATTTTGCCCCCTTTACTAGAGGCAGCGCACTTGAAAAATGTCCGGGCTTTTGATCCTGACGCCATGCACTAACCTCCTGCTAGAAGATTTAAATATACTTGCCAGGAATGGAATGTAAGGACATCATAGCACAGTTATCGTACGACCGTTTGTTCCCGTAGTGGAGCAATGTTTCTTCGCTTTACTGGGGTGAACGACAACAGTCGTTCACCCCACCACGCCAACTCTCCTTTCTACAGTAAAGTACTAACACTACATAGAAGATGGAGATTCGGATAGAGGGCGCATACGCAAACCAGTCTACGCTGTAGCATCGACAAAAAGCATGGCTGCAGGCAGTGGCTTAGTTGCAGGAGATACCGAGTAACTCGCCGATGCCGAAGGTCGAGCCCAGCAGCGATATGGCGCGCGCCGAGCGCCCGCGCAGCAGTGTGGAGCTCCTCCGCACCTCAGCGTCGTAGGTACAATATCTAGGTGTTATCGCCGTTGCAGAGTACGTGGTTGCATTTTGTTGCTGGACTGTAATGATTAGGTAAGAGGGGGTCGGAGGATCTCGGGAAGCCCACTGGCAACACCGTTCCCTGGCTGCCTCGCCTTCACAACTACTATGATGTACGCTCAAGCATAAAAATTACTACATTAAAATGTACATGTAGTACCGTTACGAGCTATTTGTCCCTCTTAGTCTACGTCTACAAACTTCATCGTAACTCCGTGCCCTACAACGGCTGCACCTCTGAGTGGAACAGCTCCACGGACTGCATGCACGCGTTCGTGCAGTCATTATGCCGATATTTAAGCTTGCTGCCAGCGGCCAACTACAGGCACATCGCTTCGTGTGTGAACAGGAGGCTACTTTCCCTACCGCACCATGCAACTGCATCGTTTCGGCGCTCAACGTTGCCGCTGTCGTGGCGAGCAGACCTGAACATTTTTGGCCAATTGTATGGCGCAAACTAGTGTCCGACAAACTGTCTTATGTTTTGACAGACAATATGCAATGTAGCCACTGGTATACAACAACCAAGATGTAGTCAAAACGCGTTGATCGGAAAACGTAAGACGCTTTGTCTTATGATAGGCATTCTGGGGCTAAGTATCGTCTTACGAAAGAGTATGAATCAGCACTAGGAGCATCTCCACCGGTCGTGAGTAAAACTAAATTTTACCCCTTTTCTGTCAATATTTAATCATAGTTTTAGTTTTGTACAGCTCCACCGGTTTGAGTAAATGCTGAGCAAATTGCTCCATTTTTTTTTACGCAGATCAAAGTTTTGCACAAGTTTGCCAACGGAGGAGGCTTTGAGTAAAAGGTTGAGTACATGTAAATGTCGACCGACCAGTAGTAGGGCCAAGTCAAGCGTTCTAAGCAGCGCAAGCGTCACAGACCGCAGTGTCGCCCTTGCTACGTCATCCCTGGGTCTTCCTCAACGTGCTGCCGGGCCCTTTATAGGGCTATACAGCTGTGCGCCGTCGCCATGGCTGGCGCCGAACCAAGAGCTTTAACGCGCTTGCTGCGAGTCTCAATTGCCGGTGGAGCTGCGCACTGTCTTTATCACGGTTGTGCCGTTGTAGGCACGGATCTTAGGGCAATTTGCTTTTAGTTTTACTCAGCACCGGTGGAGATGCCCTAATAAGTAGTGCGCATATGGAGGAATTAAGTAATTCAAGTAGATTGAAGAATTTTTGTAAAAGTCTAAGTAGGTGAATGCATCAACTTGCAAGTAGATTGCCACGGTCAAAAATAACGTTTTATCAGAACTTGAAAACGCGATAAGAATTAAGGACAGGGTAAGATATGAAGATGATGGAGGACGAGCAAACGGAACATCAGCGATAACAAAATAAGTAGGTGCCTCATTATTGAAAACATCATGGTGCCAACTGCCCCCTGTGCAACACCAACTGGGCTGTCTCAAGTCTGCGGCAGCTCGTTGGCAAGCGTGCGTGCCTGGAAAAGCGGTACCCGATCCTAAAGGCTCAGCGACTGGAAAAGGCCCGAGCCTACAAGCGCGAGTACGATAAGCTGTACCACCGCGCTCGCCGTGACGCGCTTAACGAGCTTGACCTGTGTATCATCACTACGGCCGCAGGTGACGTGACCACGACTGTTGTTGAGTCGCTCGTCCTGTCTGTGCCTGGGGACATTGAGTTAGGGGGTTCAACAACAGCTCAGAGCTCACCTCCCCGCTCTGCTCGACGACGTCGTGTTTTCTCGGCACCAGCTCCCCCAACGGTGATCGACATTACGGGGGAGGAGGACCAAGACGAGGACCTATCAACTTGCGCCATTTGCTAGTACGCGCCAGTGGCGCCGGTCACCCCGCGCTCATGCTGACATGCCATGTGTGCCGAGTGCATGTCAATGTACGTGGCGAGAAGCATTCAGGCCGAAGATGTAGCTAACTGCCCTACGTGTAGAGTTCCCATTCGGATGTAGCCATCCGGCTAGCCATACAGCTTTATTTTCTTCATTTTTGAGTAATTAAAAATATTTTTTTCACTTTATTTTGATGAAATGGTCTAAGCAGCAAATGATAATAAATTTGTTGTATATACTTCTTTCATTTACATTGCGTCAGTATCAATAATAGCGCACAAGAACGAGTTGTATTACTGGGAAGTAAAGTCGTACGATCGTGCGAATTGTTGCTATGGAATACCAATTTTCGTCAAGTCACAGTAAGCATCAAAGTAACACATTCGTACGATATTACAGATATAATATCTTCACTTAAGTTTATCCTTGCAGTATATTATCTATCCTTGAACTATCACGTGTATAATACTTTCCTTCGATCCAAGTTCTATTAAAGGTAAATAAGAATTTTATGATATCATTTTCGTACGAGAAGAATTTTAAGAAAACCAAGGTCCGTTCTCGACGTATTGACACTAAGAATTCGAAATGTAATTTTTGCTTTGTTATGCTTTTGCAAAGACTTACGACTGTACTGCATACGTCTTGCAGCTCTAGTATTATTGAGTCATAGCAATGGCAGGCGACGCCGCAGAACCTGGTCGTGTAGACCTGCGTTTGTTCTTCGGCTTTGGACCCGGCTTCATGCCACGCTTCCCTAAGTCAGCTTCAGTGACGATGACTTCAGGTACTAGCAGTTGAAGATCCTGAGCGATGGTCGCCGAGCGGACGGTCGGGACAAACTGGTAGTAATATGTCCACCGCGCGACCGACACGGTGTGTTCCTTCCAGGCGAAAAGCTCGCTCACGTGCATTCCGTGATGAATTGCAGCTTTGACTGCATGGACACACGGGAACATCAGGTCTTGCCAGCGTCGGCACGTTGCATTCCTTCTCGATCAAGTTCACGGTTCGCCACAGATGGGCGTGGTCCGGTCTGCTGCTGATGTCCGTGAATCGCACCATGTACTGGCCATCAAGGCACGGCAAAATCTGCAGGGTTTTCGTAAGAGCCATGATCCCGTCGAGCTTCTTCTTGTAGGTGGGAAGGAGAAAGTCCGAGACGGCTGCAGGGGTGGTCCTCATCACGTCAATTTCGCAATCGTCGTACGGCTCCCCTTGGGAGGTGCTTGCGTGTCCTGCGTTGCTACCTAGACCCTTCTGTCGCGAGGAGGTGCGGCGCCTTTCGGCGAACAGCTCAAACACCTTGACGAAGTATTGCTCGAAAGCTTCCAAGGGGTAGGACGACCGCACTGCATTGCCCAACCAACTGTTCGCTGCCTCGGACAGGTTGGAAGTGACCTCGTCATAAGAGGGTTGGTTGTACTTCTCGTTGAACGCGTATGTTACCCAGTGCGACTTGTCAATTCCAGCGAGCCAATGGGCGAGTCTCCGAGAGTTTTGAGCTGTAAAACTTGTAGTCGTTCTCGCATTCGCTACGTGCCATCTGAAACACAAGTGACTGTTCTGCCGGCGTCAGCGCGGAGCCCTTCTTCTCGATGTTGGTGATAATGTGCCCAACGCAAAATCGATGTCCGGAATCCGGATACAACTCCGTCACAGACGCCAGGAGACCCTTCTGTCTGTCCGATACGAACACAGGTTTCCACGCCGAGACGTCTTGAAGCGCGTCTTTCATGTTCTGCAGGAACCAGCTCCAATGAGTAATCCTCTTGATCGACAATAGCGAGTCCGAAAACTAGGATGTGGCTGTGGTGTAGCGGGATCGGCCAAAATCTGGTGAAGATCGAATGTATTGCCGTGACGCGGGGATAGGTTGTGGAGCAGCGCGGGAATCTTCGCTCTGCGTCCGAGTATACGCTCCGATCGAGGGTTGTTCGCTCCGATCGGTCGGCCTGGAGTCGATCCACGGCCTGTAGTTGCCTTTCCGGGTGTGTTCCTTCCTTTCGTGAGTTGCTTGCCGCTTCCTATAGCGGGATCGAGGTTGATCGAGAGGAGAAACGATCGCCGGCCAAGCAGTATCCGGTCGATCGAGGGTTCGCACACAAGAAATAGATCGCTAGAGTAGGTCAAGCTGGCCAATGTATTAATCCAGTCTTAACCGTACCACTAGCTCACTGTCCAAAGTGTCGATGCTTGCCGAGGCCAATGTAGTTCCAGGGACTTGACGACTTGAGGGACTTGTGCTCTTCGGTGCAAATTCTGCTCTGATTTATGTTTAGCTGGTGTCTCGCTACCACTACCATCTCACCTACCATCCTACAACTAAACAACTACTGGATTCTTGTCCTGGCTTCGCCCCCATGTGCTCCCCATCTTGGCTGATCGGCGATCGACGATCGACGATCCACAGCTCTCGATCGCGATCAGTCCACTTCGGTCTTCAGCCGTCCCACTCTACGATGTCGCTCGTTGATCTTGCCCTCGTGCATGACGTCCTTCGCTTTCGACATGCGCCCTTCGCACCGCGCCTCTTCGATCGGTGCATCACCACTCTCCATGTGTCGATCAGCTTTGATCTACCTGGTTCCACACCCCGCCTACGTGCGAGTATCATCCCGGTGCCTCGATCGCTCGTCGAATCTCCTCGATCTCCGCAATCCCAGTCTTGTTCAGGTCGCCCTTCTCTCGATCATTGATCCCCTTGATTTTTGGTCGATCGTTTATGCCGCCTTTCTCAGAGAACAAATCTTGTTCTCGCGCTTCTCCACATGGCCTTTTAGGTCCTTCGTGGTCGCCAACAGAAACACTCCGCGCTTGTTCATATCACCCTTGAGATGTGTTCCGTCCAGGCCGATGACGTGTCGGCAGTGTACTTGAAGGCATGCCCCTAGAAAAACGCAAGCCCTTCTGAACATGTTATTCTCGCGCCTGCCAAACCCGTAGCTTGTCGTTGAGTTCGCATCACTCACCATGGCTAGATATCCCTCCAGCTTCTGGTAACTCCCGACGACGTCGTCGCGCAGCGATTCGAGAAGATCCCGCTTGATCTTGGATGCCGCAGTTCGGTTCGTTATCATCCCCTTAGTCATCAAAAAGTCGATGATAGCCCGCCCTGTGCCCGAGGCCCACGTTCCGCTGTAAGAGGGGAGCAACTCACGCTCAACGACGCCCCTCATCACTCGGTAGGGCACATCGCGAAGTCGCTGACGAGAGGTATCTCCTGCGAGACCGCCTTCAACAAAGGTATCGCCCTGAAAACCGCCGTGTCTGAAGTGGTCATGGGCCAGACACATCCTTGTTATCTTCCAGTTGTTGCGGATCCCGTACACCGTAATGAAAAATGGGCAGTTGGCAGTGCTGCCTGAAATGAGCTGCTGCTGCCCTTTCACCGCCTTGCAAGTGTACTTGGCGTTTCCTTCTTGACGACGAGAGTGATAGCTGTTGTTGGCCACGCGAATGGAAAAGCCACGGGCTCGAGCAAACTCGTGACAGCGTTGCAGCAGAGCCTTTTTCGACTCAAGCGTCACAGACGCAACGTTGTTCCCATGGTCGGAAACTACGCCGTAAGAAGAGGGGTCGAGGGGATCCAAGCCGACATCTAGCTCAGGTCGTAGCATGCGCATCTCGATGACTTCGGCGATGTCCGCTTCTTCGACAGCGGATGAGGTGATCATGGGCGAAGACATTGTCCGGGTGACCGAAACAGGAGAGGTGGTAGAGGTGTTGAGGCGTGTAGTTGGGTGGGTATCCGACAAAAAGACGAATGAGCCCTGCAGTCAAAACTCGCGAGCTAAGAGAACACAGGCTAAACGAGGTGGTTATGAAACTCCTACAGAGATGTGTTGCTAAGCTCCGGCCCAAGATACTGAAAAAAAGTATGAACGTCCGTTTCAAAATGTACGCCAAGAAGCTCAGAATACCGCGAAGTGAGATGCTCGGAATGCCCGTCCGTTTTAAAACTTACGAGTCGTAAGTTATTGCTGTCGTACGTTACAATAAACGTAAGAGTACTTAACAGAGGCGTGGCCTGCTCAGAATGCCCGTCCGTTTTAAAACTTACGAGTCGTAGGTTGTTGCTTTCAGACTTTTCAACAAACCCAACTGTACTTATCAGACGCGCGGCCGACGAAGTTTTAATACAGAACCAAGTGCGTTAGTTTGGTCTGCGTGCATACAATTCTACGAAGCGATGATGTAAACTTACACATTAGCATTACGACACTCTTACTCTAAAAAGGTAATTTCGTACGATATTACTTGGCCCTGGAAAACAGTTATTTTTGCCCATAAAATTAACGTTCAATTCGGATATGATAAAACGTTATTTTTGACTGTGGCAATCTACTTGCAAATTGATGCATTCACCTACTTAGACTTTTACAAAAAGGCTTCAATCTACTTGAAACTTAATTCCTCGCGCGTATGTCATCTCCTGCATGATTTAGCACATCCAGCATGGATTAGCATCCTTTTGGCACTTTCCGAAAGTGCCATTTCCGAGCCAAGCTGGCTTCGAAACACGACTTCAAAGCCACTATGATTTACCACTAAGTACGAACACTATCTAGTGCACTAATTAGGAGGGAAAACCGGTTGCAAAGCACAATATCATAGAGCACATATATATCATAGAGCACACTTTCGATTATCCAATGAAAGCCATATAATTCACACTTGAAATAAGACATTCAATCTCGGAGCCTGATAGCCGCGCTCGTTGCGTTACGCCATTTTGACTGGCGCGAACAGGTAGAACGCGCTTAAAAAGTGAAGGTGACGCGCGGCCAAAGCAGTACGAGCGCTCGTTGCGATTACTTAAGTACGTACGAGTTCAAGCTGTGTGTGCTTCGATTCCTAGACACTACACCGATGGCAAAAACGGTAGCTAACGGAAAACGCCAATTTGTATACCGCATACTATTGAATTGAACACTTGTCAAATCTAGAAAGATATACAAATAGGAAGGGGGTTATACTACCAAAGTAGCTCCGACGCATTCAAGTCTGAAATATTGTGTGTAGAGCTAGCTACGTTCTGCAAAACCTCTTTGATGGCATCCTGCCAACGTATGTACCAGTCTTCAAACCATGGAGACATCCATAGATTGCGCAGAGTTGGTTCACAACGTCTCTCATGCCGTTAGATGCAAGCAGAACTTAGACCAACAACCAAAACCATTTTTCTTTGGGTACCTTACGGTAATTTTGCGTAAAGTTACACAAAATGCAAACAGTACCGAATACAAGTGTCAGTTTTTAAACTGTGGTCTTTAAAAAGATAAAAAATAACCGGATCTTGCTTGCCGTATTTGACAAAGTAATACTTATACGGAAAATAAAGGGTGATTTTCAATTTTAAGACATCTCTTAGCCAATCAAAAGATGTTTACATGCTAAACTTCACATAAATTTCAAGAAAATTATAAGTACTCAACGTTCTATACGGTTTGGTTGAGGTATACAAATTGGCGTAGGTACAATAGCTTTGTATACTGAGCACATTCTATCAGATTTGAGAGGAGGTATTCAATTCGGGAAGGGTACGCTATTTGGCGCTATCCGTTAAGTATTTTCCTGACGGGAAGGTGATTCCCTTCATTTCATTTTCATCCGGGCTTCAGGAACAAACTTTGCCAGGAGGTCTTTCACCGTCTTGGCCGCGATAGTTTCCGCCAGATCGAAGGTCACTCCAGGAATCTCGTACACGTCCATGATCTTCGTGAATATTAACCCTATCGTTAACGCCATACATTTCTGTTTGAAGGGACACCATACAAACTTTAAGTAAAACGGGGTAAAATGATGCATGGGGTATCATTTTGCTGTATTAGGTTTGCGAGGCCAACTGATCAAAAGTATACGTGATGGGAGGTTTGAAGCGACCTTTCGATCAAAAAGATACGTGAGGCATCATTTTACTGCTTCTCTGTGATTCGCTGCGAATCGACAAAAGTATCAGTGGAAGCAGTACCGTGAGAACAGCACCCTAACAAAACTTTAGTAAGAGCAGTACCGTGGATCACAGCGCCATCTTGTGGATTATGTGGGGCTTTTCCTAGTTGTGAAGCGGCGGCGCCGTGGTCTCCGATGCGACGCTGGCGACTATGGCGGCTGTCCTGGACCTGGCCGGAGCGTCTCCGACGGCGGCGACAAGCACGCGATGACTGCGGGCATCTCGGGCAGCAAGCACAACGGCGGCCGCAGCGCCGCCGTGTGTGCCGTCAACAGCATGGTCTCGGAGGCTTCCGCGGCGACCGTGGCCGTGTTGGATGTGATCGGGGGCGTCTCCGCTGGCATGGTCACGAACGCGACGGTGGCATTCGGCTCGGGCAGCGAGCGCAACGACAGCGGCAGTCCGCACGCAGGTTGCCGCCGGTAGTAGCGTCAGCGGCGTCGCAAGCGACATCGACAGCAGGGTCTCGTACACGATGGAGGTGACCGTGGCCTTGGTGGATGTGGTATACGTAGGATCACCGTATTCAGACAGCTTTGGGTTTCGTTAGAATTATCAATTCACACTAGATGAAACATTACTTGAGATATTACATTCAACTTAATTGCATATAGCTCTGTTACTAGGGGGAGGACATAGTAACTTCAGTAACGTGTTTTCACCTTGGAGCGTCCTGCTCTGCGAATCAACTGGATATCACCCATGATAGCGGGGAGGCCAAAACCAGCGCGGCCTTAGAGCTTGTGGTGCCAAGTCGAGAGGTTGCTCTTGAAGCCATTGGGGCGAGCGGTGGTATGCGCGCTTCTCGCAAGAGCATGTCCAGTGAGCTTGATCCTTGAGTTGGTCCGCCAGCATATCGACTCTGTCCATAGCTGTGGCTAGATCGGCAACTATGTTGTAGCGTTTCTGCAAGTCAAGGCCTTCCTTATAATGGTTCATGAGGGTGTCGTGTGGTGTGGAAGGGTCCGCCTCCATCGCGATAAAGCGCTCGATATGTTCGTCTTGCTCCTCGCGATACCGCAACAAGTTGGAGTTTATACATTTTAGACGTGCCCGAATTTGCGGTCGCGTGATCAACATTTTCATATCGAATACAAACATAGATATCATTACCCGTAACCAGCCACGATACACATTTTGGCTTACCTCAGACAGCTCCATGCACGTCTCCTGCCAACGCATCATCCAGATAAAGTTGTGCGCACGGTCATCTTCACCGCGACAAATCGCCACGTAGAGGTCGTTCATCTCTTTCACTGGCAGTGCAATTATGAAGTCGTCTATGTCGATCGACGTGCCACATCTCGCTTCGGTTCTCTACAGGTAGGCACTGATTAGCTTTAGCCAAACGTTATTGCGTAGCTACACGAACTTACCCGCTCTCGCCCAGAAGGGGTCACAAATACTGGATACAGATTGTCGAACTCCAGTTGCTCACCGGCGCTACACAAAACCAAAGACTATATATGCGATGAGCATCAGCACGGCCGAAACAATGTCATCACTACCATTTCAAGCGTCTTGGACGATCCGTAAATTCGCCTTCCATCGCTTGCATGCGTCTTCGTTGGTCCTGGCAACTACCCATACATAGCCGTTCGTATTAGCACTAGCATAACAACACGATGCCGAAACAGCCAAAACACGTACCTCTACATTATCCGCGTCCTTCCTGCGATCAACCATCTTTCCACTTGAGCGCAGAATCTAGAATGATGAAGTACTAGAAATCAGCGTTGTTGGGTGGATATGATGGACCGAATATATTGTTATTTGTATGGCCATGTTCGAAGTGTTCAAAGGGACCGAACGTACTAGGCTTTGTATGGGGTGGTTCGACTCATCGTTGTATGTGATGTTAGTATGGTGGAGTTTGAACCCACCGGTGCAGGTTCAATGCCCGCCATGCGGAATGCAGCGTAGCTGTGCTGACAAGGTACCGTGCAAAATGCATCGGATATCGAGTGCGGGATGAATACAGTGTAATTACACAGAGTCATGAATAGTACGAGTACTCAAAGCGTTCAACGGTAACATACGGTACTTAGATTTACTCCAGTATTGCTACCAAATGTAAGTGCAGTAGCGGCTTCGGCATCGTCTCCACAGTTACGTTGACCCATGCAAACCCCATAGTGACGGTCCGAACTACGGTACACGGCGACAGTGGTGACGCCCATCGTAGATACACTGCTGCCAAGTGCCAATGCCGCCTGCGTGTCCCTGTCGCTGGGCAAATTGGGCGCTTGCGACGTCGTCGTCATGGCGACTTCAGGCTCCATCTTGACCCCCGATGGGACTCGAACGCTCCATTTCTAGCGGTAGCCTCTCTTGATCTTTGTCGCCGGTGGCACCCCGCTCCCTCCTGAGGCATCTACGTGCGGTTGTCCGTCGATGAGGATCGCTGGAAGCGAAAAAGGGCGGGAGAACGCCGTCCACCTGCAGGTCTAGTGGGCAGTCGTCCAGTGCCGCCTCCGACGCTCCATCTCGGGGTCCTGTAGCGGAATCTCGGCGTCTCGCAGCTGAACGTGGTTGACAGCCACACCCGGCGGCAATGCCGTGAGGAGAGTTGGGGGCTACGGGACAAACGACACCATCCCAGCGCCAGTTCTAGTAGCACTGCGTTATCGACAACAAATGCGCTGTTGCGGCGGTTGTGCGGGACGTGGTCGTCGGGTGGGTACACGACGGACAGCGAGTCCAACTTCATGCCCGGTGCGTCCCGAAGTCAGCGCGTCAAGTAGCACAGGCGGTCGGCAGCAGCAGATGCGTCGACACACAGGAGCTGAGCGTGTGGCGACTCCAACGACGCTGGACTTGGAGAGTGAGGGGCGAACTGGCAGGCTGGACTTGACCGCAGCGTGCATAGTATCACGGGCAGCCACGCGCCGTAAACGATGGGTACGGCCAGCACATGTGTACCACCGTCGTTCGAGGCGTGGAAACCGGAAGAACGGAGCGTGGTCAGCCAGGGACACTTGGGATCGAGCTTGCAAAATCGGAAATGAGCTCCGATTCGAGAAGGTCATTTTGATTCGGAGCAAGCCGAGCAAGCCGACCAAACAACAGTGGATCGATTTGAACTAATTCCACCAATCACACTTCTTGTTGAACTTTGGCAGCCAATCACTGTCATCGATTTTTCGGAGACAGGTCTTGATTGGTCAAAGCGAAGACATGGAAAAAAATGTCAGCGCGGGAAAGCTTGAAAAGATCAACCAAAGCAAAATGGGCACCAAAAAGGCGAGCCTTTACATGTTGTGTAAACCACTTCAAATACCAATAGTCTATTTATGTGACATTATGTATCGCGACCGCTCTACCCGTTCTCCCTCGCCGAAACGCCCTACCATCGGCATTACCCCAATCATAGTCTTGATGGACCTGGTCGGAAACGTCTCCGCCGTCGGCGACACGGATGCGATGGTGGCGGGCGACTCGGGCAGCAAGCACAACGGCGGCCGCAGCGCCGCCGTGTGTGCCGTCAACAGCATGGTCTCGGAGGCTTCCGCGGCGACCGTGGCCGTGTTGGATGTGATCGGGGGCGTCTTCTCTGGCATGGTCACGAACGCGACGGTGGCATTCGGCTCGGGCGGCGAGCGCAACGACAGCGGCAGTCCGCACGCAGGTTGCCGCCGGTAGTAGCGTCAGCGGCGTCGCCAGCGACATCGAC
>NW_009258132.1:232794-233561 GCF_000149755.1 Phytophthora sojae | reverse complement strand
GCACTGTATATCACGTAGATGCGGTACCGTGTTTCTGGTACAAAACTGAGGGAAGAAAAATCCAACCGGCCATTTCCACATTTCCCCTCCAAGTAGCGCCACCGCCCACCGGGACTAGCAGGCATGCCCGCGCCCTTGCCAACGTCGTCATGATACTACTGCCGCATTGCTGACTGTGTACTGCTGTGCTGCTGCAGATGGACATGTCCAGCCAGTTGGATCCCCAGGCTTTGGCCGCGTTCGTGGACGACAGTGTCTTTGCTCAGATGAGCGGGAAGCTTGGAGCAGACGCATCGCCGAAGAAAAATCTTTTCGTTGCGTGGATGCTGGAAGACTATCCCAACAAAGCCACACTCCAACTCGAGGCCTCCCAGAAAGATATACATGGATTGATACGGGTGGAGATCAGAAAAGCATACGGGCATACACGCGTGTCTCGACCTCTTGCACAAACTATTGCGGCCAAGACGGTGAAAGACCTCCTGGCAAAGTTTGTCCCTGAAGCCCGCTCCGGCACGCCCAAGTTGGATGAAAATGAAATGAAGCGAATCGCGGAGGCGTTCACCAAGGGCCGGTACCTCGGCGAAGCCCACCTCGACCTCGCACAGTATCTGCGGGACTGCTGGAAGGCCTACACCCCCACAAAGTACAAGGCGCCATGTGTGGCGGTCGTGCAGAGTTCTGGCATCGGCAAGAGTCGGATGGTGCGTGAACTCGCGATTGAGGCTCAAAAGAGCGCCTTGAACATGAAAGTGCTGTACATGTGT
>NW_009258132.1:227811-231144 GCF_000149755.1 Phytophthora sojae | reverse complement strand
GAGGGGTGAACAAGAGGAGCAGGAAGTGTTGATGATGTTGATTCAAGTGAAGAATCGTTCCCCAGTCGATGGTGGGTTTTCCAGGGCAGCGACGGAGAAACTATGCCCCTGGTTTGTGTTCGGAAAGAACAGTGATGGGAACTCGTCAGCGGGGAAATCTACCGGTGAAATTGGTGGGGATCCGAACCCGCTGAGCTCCACGGATGTCCGTGATACCATTCGCATCTACATGAATGTGCGCGGTCGGAAGAGTGACGGCAAGTTCATCTATGCCACGACAATGAAAGACAATCTTAAGCCCAAGAAGAAAGGCAACGTCTCTGAGGTGAAGGAGGAGAGTCAGACGATCGGGAGTCAGGCGAAGAAGCGGGCGAAGATCGAGAGCAATCCTGGCGTCTCAAGTGTGTCGAGTGTCTCAGAGGAGGAGCCTGTTTTCACGATCTGCCTCCGTTTACTCAACAGGGTCACCTACCCGTTCCTGAGCGACGGCGTGGCTTCCATTCTATCAAACATGGTGGAGTCTCAGTATGACCCGCTGGGGCTTGTGGAGGGCGACCTGGACTATCGCGATGAAGATGAAAAACGAAACAAGAACGTTAGTTCGTATGCAAAGTTGTCGCTTACCGCGACGCGCGACAAGTTGTTGCAGAACGCCCGTAAAGCACTAGCGTACGCGCCGGGTGACAAGGAAGAAGAGTGACGATGAGAGTGACGTTGGTGGCAGTGGTGAGGGCCACTAGGCGATCAAGGTGGCGAGACGGAAACATCCAAGAAACGAGCACGTGAAAACCAAGAGGGTGAAGAAGGCCGTCCCACTAAACGCGCCAAGTGATCCAACAAGACGCCCAAGCCCACACCGAGGCAGTAACAGTACGTGCCTGGTGCCTGCAGCAACTACCGGTAGTTTTAACTACCAACAATTTGTTTTACTTGAGAGTACGCAGCCACCTCCAGTACGCTTCACCTTGCAGTTCTTACGGAAGTAGCACGTCTTTTGCTGTCTACGTCGTCTTTACTGCTCTACCTACTCGTCCTGCAGGAACGGGTATTATAGTCCGTGTACCCGCGCGCGTCGCCGAGGTAGAACGTGTCCGTGTCGTAGTCGTTCACGGGCTTGTTGAGTTGGAAGCGCCGCACCAGGTCCGGGTTCGAGATGAAGTGGCGGCCGATGGCCACGGCGTCGGCCGCGCCCTCCTCCACGATCTGCACGGCCGACTGCCGGTCGAAGCCCGACGCGGCGAGGAGCACGCCCTTGTACGTCTCGCGGAACTGCCGCGCCGAGCCCTTCTCGGGTGCCAGCGGGTCACGCACGTGGTAGCCACGCGGCTCGATCAGGTGCGCGTAGGCCAGGTCGTAGTTGTTGAGCCTGTTCAGCACGTACGTGTAGGTGGCGACGGGGTCCGAGTCCTTGTCGCCGAAGCTGCCGCCGAACGGGGACAGTCGGATGCCCACCTTGGACGAGTCCAGACTCTCGAGGATGGCCTCCAGTGCCTCGAACAGGAAGCGCGCGCGGTTCTCGACGCTGCCGCCGTACTGGTCGGTGCGGTCGTTGATGCCGTCGTGCAGGAACTGCTCCAGCAAGTAGCCGTTGGCGGCGTGCAGCTCGACGCCGTCGAAGCCCGCGCTGATGGCGTTCTCCGCGGCCGTGCGGTAGTCCGACAACTGCAGGAACATCTTGCCGTGCACGGCCTTGGTCACGTGGCGCCAAGCCTCGATCTGCTGGGGCGCGAAGATGTCAGGGGAGCCCCAGGATCCGCGGTCCGTGGGCGTGATGTTGGTGGCCTCGGCGATGATGAGGCCGCCGGGCGTCGCGCGCTGCTTGTAGTACTCGACAACTGCAGGATTTCTCGACGTTTTCCTACTGCGTTTTTGACGCAATACGAACGATGTGAAAGTAGACTATCGCGGCGATATATACGTTATGGACACCAGGGCCTCAGAGTTTTAGTTTTTCACACTATTAGAACGCCTAGGCGTTGTATTCGGATAGACCGCCTAGTAGGCGTTCTATTTTATTTCAATGCCTGGGCGTCTGGTACGGGGTAAGACGGTAGCAGGCATGCCCCCATTCTCGCCACCGCCGCCATGATACTACTGCCACTTTGCTGACTGTGTACTGCTGTGCTGCTTTGCAGGTGGACATATCCAGCGAGTTGGACTCCGACACTTTGGCTGCGTTCGTCGACGAGAGCCGATCAGCCATTGGCGAAGAGAAATCTTCCTATGATGAATTATCTGAAACAATTTGTCGACCCCAGCAACCTCCGGGGCTCCCAAAAAAAACGATAGATAGCTTAACCCTATCGTTACCAGAATGATACATCAAGTATCTTTTTAATGGTGATGTAGTAGCAAGATAACTGAAACAGCAATTTTCTGAGCCACGGCAGTTTCCTCGCCGTTTATGACCAATCATACAGCTAAGAGGGATAGGTAAAACCCCACGCTATTGTGTCTTCTGTAGTATATCTATCAACACTATTGTGTCCCCAGGGGCACGGATGCGATCGTCGAGCACAACGCCAGCGGCAGCCGCACACAGGTCGCCGCCGGAAGTAGCGGCCGCAGTGCCGCCAGCGACATCGGCAGCAGGGTCTCGGACACGATGGAGGTGACCGTGGCCTTGGAGGACGCGGTCAGGGGCGTCTCCGCCGACATGGACACGGACACGGACGCGATGGTGGCGGGGGACTCGGGCAGCAAGCATAACGGCGGTCGCAGCGCCGTGTGTGCGCCGGCAACATCATGACCACGGACGCTTGGGCGTGACCGTTGTCGTGCTGGAGGTGGTCGTGGGTGCCTCCACCGGCACGGAGGTTGGCAAGGATGTGACCGGTGACCAGACAGCGTGCGCAAATGCATCGACAGTGCGGAAGGAGACCGTTGTAGAGGTGCCAGCAGTACCGTCAGCGGCATCAACAGCATGACGTCCTTTGTAGAGATCGTGTCCGTACGGGAGGAGATCGGAGGCAACTTCGTCAGCATGGAGTCGGACGCAATGGTAGCGGGCGACTCGGGCAGCGAGGGCAGCGGCCGTGGCAGCGCCGTCAGCAGCATGACCTCAGATGTGGTGGTGGCGAACGTGGCCGTGCTGGATGTGGTCTGAGGCGTCTTCGCTGACATATACACAGTTGGGAGTTATTGTTCGGCTTGGAGGCGCGTGGAATTTCTAATAGCATCCTGTCGGATTATACGCAGTGGAGTGTGGTTAGCTTGCCGCTATGGTGCACCAGTGGTGAAGCAGTATGTTGTCAGCCACGAGCTAAATCCGGATTTACGGCATCAAGACTAGCGGGGGCAGATGGAATAGGTGTGACTTAGTGCAGTGAAGTA
>NW_009258132.1:206607-207610 GCF_000149755.1 Phytophthora sojae | reverse complement strand
GCGAAATTGGCGAGATGGTTGCTCGGATTTTGCTGCTTCTGGCGATGGACACGTGTGTGATGGGGGACAAAGACTTTTCCCAGTGCTACCACACGATCGGGCAATTTGTACCGGTGCAGGATTTCTTGGACGTGCTGCAAGGCAACAAGGAGAGACCGATATATTGTAAGGGGATGTACAACGCGGAAGATAAGAGACCAGAATTCAACAAGTGGTGCTCGAAGTGGGATGGTTGGTACATGGGGTTCACCCACTTTGTGCAGTTGCAGCTTGAGCCGAATGAGGACACGCTTTGGTTTTTGCTGGGGCGTCAAGCTGCAGGTATTTTCCCCCGTAACCAGTATGGAGCCGATTTGTTGATCCCGATGTTTAAGAAGAGATCCAACAGCAGGCCAGTCGGTGGGGAGACAACGAGGGGTGAACAAGAGGAGCAGGAAGTGTTGATGATGTTGATTCAAGTGAAGAATCGTTCCCCAGTCGATGGTGGGTTTTCTAGGGCAGCGACGGAGAAACTATGCCCCTGGTTTGTGTTCGGAAAGAACAGTGATGGGAACTCGTCAGCGGGGAAATCTACCGGTGAAATTGGTGGGGATCCGAAACCGCTGAGCTCTACGGATGTCCGTGATACCATTCGCATCTACATGAATGTGCGCGGTCGGAAGAGTGACGGCAAGTTCATCTATGCCACGACAATGAAAGACAATCTTAAGCCCAAGAAGAAAGGCAACGCCTCTGAGGTGAAGGAGGAGAGTCAGACGATCGGGAGTCAGGCGAAGAAGCGGGCGAAGATCGAGAGCAATCCTGGCGTCTCAAGTGTGTCGAGTGTCTCGGAGGAGGAGCCTGTTTTCACGATCTGCCTCCGTTTACTCAACAGGGTCACCTACCCGTTCCTGAGCGAGGACGTGGCTTCCATTCTATCAAACATGGTGGAGTCTCAGTATGACCCGCTGGGGCTTGTGGAGGGCGACCTGGACTATCGCGATGAAGATGCAAAACGGAACGA
>NW_009258132.1:189341-206483 GCF_000149755.1 Phytophthora sojae | reverse complement strand
GTGCGCGGTCGGAAGAGTGACGGCAAGTTCATCTATGCCACGACAATGAAAGACAATCTTAAGCCCAAGAAGAAAGGCAACGCCTCTGAGGTGAAGGAGGAGAGTCAGACGATCGGGAGTCAGGCGAAGAAGCGGGCGAAGATCGAGAGCAATCCTGGCGTCTCAAGTGTGTCGAGTGTCTCGGAGGAGGAGCCTGTTTTCACGATCTGCCTCCGTTTGCTCAACAGGGTCACCTACCCGTTCCTGAGCGAGGACGTGGCTTCCATGCTATCAAACATGGTGGAGTCTCAGTATGACCCGCTGGGGCTTGTGGAGGGCGACCTGGACTATCGCGATGAAGATGAAAAACGAAACAAGGACGTTAGTTCGTATGCAAAGTTGTCGCTTACCGCAACGCGCGACAAGTTGTTGCAGAACGCCCGTAAAGCACTAGCGTACGCGCCGGGTGACAAGGAAGAAGAGTGACGATGAGAGTGACGTTGGTGGCAGTGGTGAGGGCCACTAGGCGATCAAGGTGGCGAGACGGAAACATCCAAGAAACGAGCACGTGAAAACCAAGAGGGTGAAGAAGCCGTCCCACTAAACGCGCCAAGTGATCCAACAAGACGCCCAAGCCCACACCGAGGCAGTAACAGTACGTGCCTGGTGCCTGCAGCAACTAGTTTTAACTACCAACAATTTGTTTTACTTGAGAGTACGCAGCCACCTCCAGTACGCTTCACCTTGCAGTCTTACGGAAGTAGCACGTCTTTTGCTGTCTACGTCGTCTTTACTGCTCTACCTACTCGTCCTGCAGGAACGGGTATTATAGTCCGTGCACCCGCGCGCGTCGCCGAGGTAGAACGTGTCCGTGTCGTAGTCGTTCACGGGCTTGTTGAGTTGGAAGCGCCGCACCAGGTCCGGGTTCGAGATGAAGTGGCGGCCGATGGCCACGGCGTCGGCCGCGCCCTCCTCCACGATCTGCACGGCCGACTGCCGGTCGAAGCCCGACGCGGCGAGGAGCACGCCCTTGTACGTCTCGCGGAACTGCCGCGCCGAGCCCTTCTCGGGTGCCAGCGGGTCACGCACGTGGTAGCCACGCGGCTCGATCAGGTGCGCGTAGGCCAGGTCGTAGTTGTTGAGCCTGTTCAGCACGTACGTGTAGGTGGCGACGGGGTCCGAGTCCTTGTCGCCGAAGCTGCCGCCGAACGGGGACAGTCGGATGCCCACCTTGGACGAGTCCAGACTCTCGAGGATGGCCTCCAGTGCCTCGAACAGGAAGCGCGCGCGGTTCTCGACGCTGCCGCCGTACTGGTCGGCGCGGTCGTTGATGCCGTCGTGCAGGAACTGCTCCAGCAAGTAGCCGTTGGCGGCGTGCAGCTCGACGCCGTCGAAGCCCGCTTTGAGAGCGTTCTCCGCGGCCGAGCGGTAGTCCGCCACGATGCCCGGGATCTCGCTCGTCTCGAGCGCGCGCGTCGGCACGGGCTCCATGCGTCCTTCGCGCGTGACGATCTTCTTGCCGGCGCGGATGTTCTCGAGCTTGGAGCTGGACGACACGGGCAGGACGCCGCCCGGCTGGGGCCGATGCGGCCCGTGTGGTCGTATCTTACCTATGGTATGTACCGCATCGCCGAAGTTATTGTTCGCACATTTATTAATACCATAAAGCGCACTAAACACTTGGTGGCAATTTGGCCGGACTTCCGAGACAACACTAGGAGGATTCTGGAAGCAACTCGGGCATTATTTTCAAGAAGAAATACTCTACTTTTGATACGTAGCCATGTATTTACCAAACTACGCACTGTACGGGACTGACTAGACTTGATTGAAATTTGTGACTGGGTTTGGCGGTGCTTTCCAATACAAACATCAAGTATAAAGGATTTGTATTGACCCGGAAAAAAATCGATCGAGTTTTCTGGTACATGTTGCTGAACTGAGCAAGCCCAGCATCGCTACCATGTTGAATAGACGCCAATGAAGACACTAGTCAGCTGACAGCCTCAACTTACGAGTATAGACCTCTCCACACTGTCAAACACCACTCTTCTATACAAATTCAAGATAGTGCGTGTCTCCATTGAATCTTATCAACCGCGTCAGCTTAACCTTATTTGAGCAGCTTACTACAGTGAAGTGCGTCGATAAGGAACGGGCGACATTTTATATTCTACGACAAGACATGAATCCTCGCTTGTACCCATTGTGTGCCAATTGTACTGAATTAGTTATATGATTCTACCAATCATTCGGTCCCGTTTAACATTCCGCCAATCACAGTTCCGAAACCGAGCCTCAAGAGCGGCTGGATGGAGCGGCTCCCAAGTCGGGGGAAATGGAACCTAAAGGTCGCGAGAGGGAATCATGAGCATGAGGATCGCTGTGAGCGCGGGAATCGCGCCAGGTACATGTCTGCATGCCTCATTAACCAACTTTCGCTCTGCTGCTCACAACTCCCATGGTGACCGCCACTTCCAGACCGTTCCAGAGGCGGCTACGTCTGACCAAGCTTCAGTCGCTGCTAATCTGTCATCGCCGTCATGATCTACCGGGTGCTACCTATGCTGAGTTGGCTGCGTGGGCTCAAGCCGAGACTCTGGTCGCGAAGTCCGACATGAACTACATAGTGCAGTAAATCAGTGCATTTGCTGTCTGCATGTGACGAGTCAAACCTTTAATTATCAATATACCTTTTTCTTTCAATGTATATCAGGCGTTCCTTATCGACGCACTTTACTGTACCGGTAGGCGTTATTCGAGCTGTTCAATGGAGTTAGTTCATTTATTACGCTTGAAACAGCTCTCCACCAATCTTACCGATAGCTTACCGGGTGCGGCTATAATTTTGACCCGACCCAAAGTCGGTTTTTCGTCCATTGCAAAAAAACGGTTACAGCTTTTTCGATTCTGATTGTTGCATCTATTTTCTATCGATTTTAGACGAATCATAAGCAGCGGTTTGGCGCCGAAAGCACAATCATTGGTTTAAAAAAATAATTTTTGGGGTGCGGTTATAATTTCGGCGCGCACTGTATATCACGTAGATGCGGTACCGTGTTTCTGGTACAAAACTGAGGGAAGAAAAATCCAACCGGCCATTTCCACATTTCCCCTCCAAGTAGCGCCACCGCCCACCGGGACTAGCAGGCATGCCCGCGCCCTTGCCAACGTCGTCATGATACTACTGCCGCATTGCTGACTGTGTACTGCTGTGCTGCTGCAGATGGACATGTCCAGCCAGTTGGATCCCCAGGCTTTGGCCGCGTTCGTGGACGACAGTGTCTTTGCTCAGATGAGCGGGAAGCTTGGAGCAGACGCATCGCCGAAGAAAAATCTTTTCGTTGCGTGGATGCTGGAAGACTATCCCAACAAAGCCACACTCCAACTCGAGGCCTCCCAGCAAGATATACATGGATTGATATGGGTGAAGATCAGAGACGCATACGGGCATACACGCGTGTCTCGACCTCTTGCACAAACTATTGCGGCCAAGACGGTGAAAGACCTCCTGGCAAAGTTTGTCCCTGAAGCCCGCTCCGGCACGCCCAAGTTGGATGAAAATGAAATGGAGCGAATCGCGGAGGCGTTCACCAAGGGCCGGTACCTCGGCGAAGCCCACCTCGACCTCGCACAGTATCTGCGGGACTGCTGGAAGGCCTACACCCCCACAAAGTACAAGGCGCCATGTGTGGCGGTCGTGCAGAGTTCTGGCTTCGGCAAGAGTCGGATGGTGCGTGAACTCGCGATTGAGGCTCAAAAGAGCGCCTTGAACATGAAAGTCCTGTACATGTGTGCCCGTGTGCACGAGTCGACGGGGTTTCCCAAGGCTACGAGCGAGCTTCGTGGTTGGCTGTTTCAAGAAGGCTCCAAAGTGGAAGACATCGCCAGTCGATTGAAGACAATTTACGTCTACGCGAACAAGCATTGGGCGGACGTTCAGAAGGAATGGCTGAAGCTGTTTACCGAACAGGCAGCGGACACCTCTGTAAAGGCGAAACTTTCGGATGAAACAGACACGCTGGAGGGGGATACCTCCACCGAGAAGAATCCAAATGGCAGAATCGTGGTTCTGGTGATCGATGAAGCGAGAAGTCTGCTGGCTGAGAAGGGAGGCAAGAAGAATGACTTCCGAATGTTGCGAAATGCTCTCAGATCCGTGAACAAAGATATCGGCCATCGTGGATGCATTTTCGGCGTGCTGATTGATACGAACTCCAGGATCTCGGACCTGGCGCCTCCGCTGTTGTTGGACCCATCATCTCGGCTTTTCGATGGAGAGTTGGCATCGTTTGCGCCAGTTGTGTTAGCTGAGACAATGGACGCACACTGGGATCAATACTGTGAAGAAAACCCAGCCGGCGAAGATGAAGAAATGAAAGAGGACATCCAAGATGTCGATGAAGAAATGAAAGAGGAAATACTAGATGCGGGAGCAGAAGATGAAGAAATGGAAGAGGAAACTCAGGTTGCGGTGGGAGCTGAAAAAGACGAAGAGAAGAAGAAACAGCAAGAACGTGCTAAGATAGCTATGTACAAGAGAATCGTTACCGGGGATGCGAGTCAAGCTTGGCACGCGTTGTGCCGCATGGGGCGTCCGATGTGGTACAGCACTTGCCCCAATCCTGCGGATAGAGAAGATGTGATCAATCTTGCGGCGAACAAGCTGCTACTGGGGATTCCCCCTTCGCAAAATGCGTACAACAAGGATACCATGCTTGGTGTCGCCTCCATGCTTTGCCGTCTGGGCGTGCGCCCGCATTCAACGTCGGCTCTGGCATCTCGGGCGACTGCCGACTTCATGGCGATTCTCGCGTATGTGAATTTCAAGCGAGAAGGTTACGTCACCAGCTACGCTTCGGACCCAGTGCTCGCCTTAGGAGCGATGAAAGTGTGGTATGAACTGAAACATGGTCTGGCAAAGTATATCCTGCCGCAACTCAAGAACCTCCTTTTGGATGAAGCATTAGACACCGGTGGAGTTGGCGAAATTGGCGAGATGGTTGCTCGGATTTTGCTGCTTCTGGCGATGGACACGTGTGTGATGGGGGACAAAAGCTTTTCCCAGTGCTACCACACGATCGGGCAATTTGTACCGGTGCAGGATTTCTTGGACGTGCTGCAAGGCAACAAGGAGAGACCGATATATTGTAAGGGGATGTACAACGCGGAAGATAAGAGACCAGAATTGAACAAGTGGTGCTCGAAGTGGGATGGTTGGTACATGGGGTTCACCCACTTTGTGCAGTTGCAGCTTGAGCCGAATGAGGACACGCTTTGGTTTTTGCTGGGGCGTCAAGCTGCAGGTATTTTCCCCCGTAACCAGTATGGAGCCGATTTGTTGATCCCGATGTTTAAGAAGAGATCCAACAGCAGGCCAGTCGGTGGGGAGACAACGAGGGGTGAGCAGGAGGGGCATGAGGTGTTGATGATGTTGATTCAAGTGAAGAATCGTTTCCCAGTCGATGGTGGGTTTTCTAGGGCAGCGACGGAGAAACTATGCCCCTGGTTTGTGTTCGGAAAGAACAGTGATGGGAACTCGTCAGCGGGGAAATCTACTGATGAAATTGGTAGGGATCCGAAACCGCTGAGCTCCACGGATGTCCGTGATACCATTCGCATCTACATGAATGTGCGCGGTAGAACGCGTGACGGCAAGTTCATCTATGCCACGACAATGAAAGACAATCTTAAGCCCAAGAAGAAAGGCAACGCCTCTGAGGTGAAGGAGGAGAGTCAGACGATCGGGAGTCAGGCGAAGAAGCGGGCGAAGATCGAGAGCAATCCTGGCGTCTCAAGTGTGTCGAGTGTCTCGGAGGAGGATCCTGTTTTCACGATCTGCCTCCGTTTGCTCAACAGGGTCACCTACCCGTTCCTGAGCGACGGCGTGGCTTCCATGCTATCAAACATGGTGGAGTCTCAGTATGACCCGCTGGGGCTTGTGGAGGGCGACCTGGACTATCGCGATGAAGATGAAAAACGAAACAAGGACGTTAGTTCGTATGCAAAGTTGTCGCTTACCGCGACGCGCGACAAGTTGTTGCAGAACGCCCGTAAAGCACTAGCGTACGCGCCGGGTGACAAGGAAGAAGAGTGACGCTGAGAGTGACGTTGGTGGCAGTGGTGAGGGCCACTAGGCGATCAAGGTGGCGAGACGGAAACATCCAAGAAACGAGCACGTGAAAACCAAGAGGGTGAAGAAGGCCGTCCCACTAAACGCGCCAAGTGATCCAACAAGACGCCCAAGCCCACACCGAGGCAGTAACAGTACGTGCCTGGTGCCTGCAGCAACTACCGGTAGTTTTAACTACCAACAATTTGTTTTACTTGAGAGTACGCAGCCACCTCCAGTACGCTTCACCTTGCAGTTCTTACGGAAGTAGCACGTCTTTTGCTGTCTACGTCGTCTTTACTGCTCTACCTACTCGTCCTGCAGGAACGGGTATTATAGTCCGTGTACCCGCGCGCGTCGCCGAGGTAGAACGTGTCCGTGTCGTAGTCGTTCACGGGCTTGTTGAGTTGGAAGCGCCGCACCAGGTCCGGGTTCGAGATGAAGTGGCGGCCGATGGCCACGGCGTCGGCCGCGCCCTCCTCCACGATCTGCACGGCCGACTGCCGGTCGAAGCCCGACGCGGCGAGGAGCACGCCCTTGTACGTCTCGCGGAACTGCCGCGCCGAGCCCTTCTCGGGTGCCAGCGGGTTGCGCACGTGGTAGCCACGCGCGCGTAGGCCAGGTCGTAGTTGTTGAGCCTGTTCAGCACGTACGTGTACGTGGCGATGGGGTCCGAGTCCTTGTCGCCGAAGCTGCCGCCGAACGGGGACAGTCGGATGCCCACCTTGGACGAGTCCAGACTCTCGAGGATGGCCTCCAGTGCCTCGAACAGGAAGCGCGCGCGGTTCTCGACGCTGCCGCCGTACTGGTCGGCGCGGTCGTTGATGCCGTCGTGCAGGAACTGCTCCAGCAAGTAGCCGTTGGCGGCGTGCAGCTCGACGCCGTCGAAGCCCGCTTTGAGGGCGTTCTCCGCGGCCGAGCGGTTGTCCGACAACTGCAGGAACATCTTGCCGTGCACGGCCTTGGTCACGTGGCGCCAAGCCTCGATCTGCTGGGGCGCGAAGATGTCAGGGGAGCCCCAGGATCCGCGGTCCGTGGGCGTGATGTTGGTGGCCTCGGCGATGATGAGGCCGCCGGGCGTCGCGCGCTGCTTGTAGTACTCGACAACTGCAGGATTTCTCGACGTTTTCCTACTGCGTTTTTGACGCAATACGAACGATGTGAAAGTAGAGTATCGCGGCGATATATACGTTATGGACACCAGGGCCTCCGAGTTTTAGTTTTTCACACTATTAGAACGCCTAGGCGTTGTATTCGGATAGACCGCCTAGTAGGCGTTCTACTTTATTTCAATGCCTGGGCGTCTGGTACGGGGTAAGACGGTAGCAGGCATGCCCCCATTCTCGCCACCGCCGCCATGATACTACTGCCACTTTGCTGACTGTGTACTGCTGTGCTGCTTTGCAGGTGGACATATCCAGCGAGTTGGACTCCGACACTTTGGCTGCGTTCGTCGACGAGAGCCGATCAGCCATTGGCGAAGAAAAATCTTCCTATGATGAATTATCTGAAACAATTTGTCGACCCCAGCAACCTCCGGGGCTCACAAAAAAACGATAGATAGCTTAATCCTATCGTTACCAGAATGATACATCAAGTATCTTTTTACTGGTAATGTAGTAGCAAGATAACTGAAACAGCAATTTTCTGAGCCACGGCAGTTTCCTCGCCGTTTATGACCAATCATACAGCTACGAGGGATAGGTAAAACCCCACGCTATTGTGTCTTCTGTAGTATATCTATCAACACTATTGTGTCCCCAGGGGCACGGATGCGATCGTCGAGCACAACGCCAGCGGCAGCCGCACACAGGTCGCCGCCGGAAGTAGCGGTAGCAGTGCCGCCAGCGACATCGGCAGCAGGGTCTCGGACACGATGGAGGTGACCGTGGCCTTGGAGGACGCGGTCAGGGGCGTCTCCGCCGACATGGACACGGACACGGACGCGATGGTGGCGGGGGACTCGGGCAGCAAGCATAACGGCGGTCGCAGCGCCGTGTGTGCGCCGGCAACATCATGACCACGGACGCTTTGGGCGTGACCGTTGTCGTGCTGGAGGTGGTCGTGGGTGCCTCCACCGGCACGGAGGTTGGCAAGGATGTGACCGGTGACCAGACAGCGTGCGCAAATGCATCGACAGTGCGGAAGGAGACCGTTGTAGAGGTGCCAGCAGTACCGTCAGCGGCATCAACAGCGTGACGTCCTTTGTAGAGATCGTGTCCGTACGGGAGGAGATCGGAGGCAACTTCGTCAGCATGGAGTCGGACGCAATGGTAGCGGGCGACTCGGGCAGCGAGGGCAGCGGCCGTGGCAGCGCCGTCAGCAGCATGACCTCAGATGTGGTGGTGGCGAACGTGGCCGTGCTGGATGTGGTCTGAGGCGTCTTCGCTGACATATACACAGTTGGGAGTTATTGTTCGGCTTGGAGGCGCGTGGAATTTCTAATAGCATCCTGTCGGATTATACGCAGCGGAGTGTGGTTAGCTTGCCGCTATGGTGCACCAGTGGTAAAGCAGTATGTTGTCAGCCACGAGCTAAATCCGCATTTACGGCATCAAGACTAGCGGGGGCAGATGGAATAGGTGTGACTTATTGCAGTGAAGTATAAATGGTTAGTTGACTTTGACTATCTTGAAAAAATGATGTGAGGTTACGCCTTGGTGGCTGCGTTAGCCTTCTTTTGGTCTTGGCGGGCCTTCAGAAATGGACGGTTAGCTACATAAATTGGAGAGGTTCGTCGCAAGTTGCCGTCGACAGTGTACACTTGCTTCGGCAAGTAAAACAAATGGTATTTCTGCCAGCAAGTCCAAGTTTGCTGTTGGCACAGATGTTGCTTCGTAGGGTCAACAGGGTATGTGCGCTTGCACAACGCAACTCGATGGGTCTCGCAGTAGTCGGTTTTCTCGGAAGGATCTCTGCCCTCGAACTTGCACACAGTGCATTTCCGCATTGAGCGACTCCTTCCCTGAAGCACCTCCGAGGCCGCTCTTGCAACACACGTTTGTGCGTGATCGCCCGAAGACTCGGATACATCTGTCGACGCCGCGGTTTGGGTCGTCATCGGCATTGTTGTCGTTGTCGGCTTCGCAGCATACACCATTCCATGTTCCCTATCCAGAGATTTCTTCCAGTCCCCATTGAACAGTTCTCGAACCAGTGATGCCACAAATGCGCGATGACTATCGCGGGCTCTTGACCTCGTTTGGGCTGTACCTCCCGTCGAACGAGACTCCTCGCTCTCACCACGCGCCAAACTATCGCAAATGTAGGCATCGCACCTGGCTATATCAAGCATGACCATCGCTAGTTTTTTATGCCACTTCTGAAATGAGTGGCCATCGGCTAGAGAAAATCGTGCACGCAGTTGGTCGAGCCGATCAACACCTTGCATCGCTGAATTATACTCGCCGACGCAAGTAGGAGCAGTGAAAGCCACACCCGATTCATTTATACGACGATGCACAGTTGATGTGGTCGAAGCATCGGCATTAGACACGACATTGACAATTGAGCCATCCACCCAACTAGCTGCGACAATATGCTTCTCTAAGCATACACCTTGCTTCATGTAGCCTCGCGGCTTCGCGTCCTCCTTACGAATCATCGTAAAATGAGGGAAATGCTTGCTAGATGTGCGTACAGTGCCACGCCCATAGAGACCAATCGATCGTAAAGTCTTCAACAGCAAACAGGAAGTGTAGAAGTTGTCCCTGTTTACAATGCGACTGGATCCTTTCAAAGATGAAGTAACCGCCATGACGTGAGAGCGGATTTCAGACGACTTCGCGGTTAGATCAGCGAATTTCTGCACTTCTGAGCGTGAAATTACACCGTCCAGCCGATCATCAAGTTCACTGGAGCAGTGCAACTTGAAACTCACCGCGTACCACGAGGTAGAACAGCAACACACGTATAACTTGAAATGATACTTTCCGGTGGGTTTTTGTGTGTTGAAGACTATAATGTGGCGGGCATACTGGGATCGGCAGGCAATTGTGGCCTCATCAACAGCCACGTTTCGACCGACTTCAACATGGCGCAGGCATCGCGATTTCAGAATGCTCATGAGTGGTCGTATTCTAGCTACAGGACCGCGCTTGATGTCGGAGGTAGACACCTTGGAACGAAAACTCAAATTCTTACGGATGTACAGGAATCTTCGCCATGTCATAATTGACTTCAAACTAGTAGTACGCGCTCCAGGAAAAAATAGTTGCTTCCCCGTCGTCCACCCAGTAATTTCTCATCTCACCCTTGTCGAACAGAGTCATGTACCAGAGGATCCCAAGGAATTTCATCAGTTCCTCTAAACTTACAGGAGTTGCCGATGGGCTGCCAGATGCGTCTGCATACTCGTTGGTAAAGACGACCACTTGGATCCAGAACGACAACGGAATAAACGCGAAGAACGATGAGGTTGCTGAATGCCCAAACAACCCATGACTTTCCGGGCGTAGTCTGGTAGTTGAAGACCCATCCGGATGTGTAAATAGCCCTGACGGTTGGCCAAGCGATGCTGTGGGTGAAAATGTCATTGACGCTATCTCTTCGACTTCACCAGGGCACAAAGGGCGCTGCAATTCTTTCCGCCCGCGAAACGCAAACCACTCACGATAACCACGCTCGTCCATCTCCTCAAATTCATCTGTCAGTGCAGGAATGTTTGATAGTTTGGGGACCATGTTGCACAGGGACGTCCAAGACTCTCCAAATTGAAGTTTGTCTTTTTCCATGTTGGCAAACTGGCGGATACCACGGGTGATGATGGCTTCGGAAACGTGGTGAACGTGATCTTTTATTTGAAAAGCAGTACACGTCCATTGAACCTGAAATTTGTCGTGAGGAACGCTAACATTGTCAGCATTTTTTTCGCTTGCCAGGCTGTAGCGAGTCACCACACCAATCAAAAATGCTGCGCCAACGTCGCGTTACAAACTGAGCGGCATCCACTCCTCATCAGCCGGTGAAAATGCTACGCTAGCATCAACAAATTTTTCGGCAGCCGCATGTGCTCGGCGAATCAACTCTTCTTTCATTGCCACAGCCTTGGGTTTGCTGGCCTTGGTAGGTGCCTTCTTGCTTTTCGTTTTCCGTTGCGCAGCTTGGTTTTCGCTTCGGGGTGCCTTTGGAGCTGATTGTTCGGCAGGACCACGCTTTTTTCGCTTAAAGGTTTTGCTGCCCCCGAGCAATTTGTAGCAGGAGGTGTGGCGGCGTTGGTCTCTGCAGGTTCCGACGGAGCCACACTTGGCGTCAAAACACTCGCGGGGAGGTCAAGTAGGGCATTGGGTCGTTCATCACTTCTCCCTTGGTCCACCAAGTTCATTTTTGTAGCGTTTGTGTAGCAAAGCGTGCTGCAATAGCTGCTATCACCGAAATCCTTGGCGAATCCACCATTAGGGTCTGGGATATTCAACGAAACGCAGACATCATGAGAGCAGAAGTGATGGAGAAATTTTTTGCACCAGGTACAACTGCGCTCGGTTGAACACTCCATATTGCAGACTGCACATTGCGCACATGTACCAGACGATGCGGTGGGTGCGTGGTGATCTAGCTGGAGTAAATGTTCTCGCGTAGCTGCTGCATGTACGGGTACGACGCGCGCTGATGTTGGCGGTGTAGAACAGCAGAGGCAGCACCATCATAATCCTGAGAGGTGCTGGCAGCACCATCAAACACCAATTCGTGACAGCTTACTCCCGGAAGCGCGGCTTTCTCACAATCAACGTCGTTTGCACTCGCTCCAGGAACTCCGCCGCTACTACCACGTACATCATCTGCCGCGTTGAGACCAACATCGCCAGCCCCACATATATTAACGTTGTTTTGGTCGACATCAATTTCGTCATCGGGTCGCTTGGACAGGGCACCATCCGTATCACCATCCTCCACTACCAATGTCCGCCGATAGTGCTCCAAAAGCGCTCGTTCACCCAGATAATAGTCGATACCCTCTGTTCCATTCGAGTCACCACCGGGAGGGATATAGCGGTACAGATCACTCAAGCTTCGCCCTGTTGGACGCTTTGAACTCCAACCAGCCGCACTTAGAACTCGCCAAACAGATCCAAACATCGCATGGTCATCCGCGAGGTCTGTATGCCGGTGGATACGCGTTAATATGATACCTTGCTCGAGCGCTAGGTAAGCAACGGATCGTACCTAGACTGGTGGGAGCTGAAGGTGAGATACGACCCGAGCGTCGTGATTGTTGTCGCTTAGCTGTGGGCTCGCAGGTGCTCGACCGCTGCTTCCGCTTTCGTGGCATTGGGTATGTGGTGGTGGACGAGCTCAGCTAGCGTACCAGTGGCTCCTTCACGGCAAAGATCTCTAACTGGTTTGCATGCATCGGTCTCGCTTGAGCCATTGGACCGAATATATTGTTATTTGTATGGCCATGTTCGAAGTGTTCAAAGGGACCGAACGTACTAGGCTTTGTATGGGGTGGTTCGACTCATCGTTGTATGTGATGTTAGTATGGTGGAGTTTGAACCCACCGGTGCAGGTTCAATGCCCGCCATGCGGAATGCAGCGTAGCTGTGCTGACAAGGTACCGTGCAAAATGCATCGGATATCGAGTGCGGGATGAATACAGTGTAATTACACAGAGTCATGAATAGTACGAGTACTCAAAGCGTTCAACGGTAACATACGGTACTTAGATTTACTCCAGTATTGCTACCAAATGTAAGTGCTGTAGCGGCTTCGGTATCGTCTCCACAGTTACGTTGACCCATGCAAGCCCCATAGTGACGGTCCGAACTACGGTACACGGCGACAGTGGTGACGCCCATCGTAGATACACTGCTGCCAAGTGCCAATGCCGCCTGCGTGTCCCTGTCGCTGGGCAAATTGGGCGCTTGCGACGTCGTCGTCATGGCGACTTCAGGCTCCATCTTGACCCCCGATGGGACTCGAACGCTCCATTTCTAGCGGTAGCCTCTCTTGATCTTTGTCGCCGGTGGCACCCCGCTCCCTCCTGAGGCATCTACGTGCGGTTGTCCGTCGATGAGGATCGCTGGAAGCGAAAAAGGGCGGGAGAACGCCGTCCACCTGCAGGTCTAGTGGGCAGTCGTCCAGTGCCGCCTCCGACGCTCCATCTCGGGGTCCTGTAGCGGAATCTCGGCGTCTCGCAGCTGAACGTGGTTGACAGCCACACCCGGCGGCAATGCCGTGAGGAGAGTTGGGGGCTACGGGACAAACGACACCATCCCAGCGCCAGTTCTAGTAGCACTGCGTTATCGACAACAAATGCGCTGTTGCGGCGGTTGTGCGGGACGTGGTCGTCGGGTGGGTACACGACGGACAGCGAGTCCAACTTCATGCCCGGTGCGTCCCGAGGTCAGCGCGTCAAGTAGCACAGGCGGTCGGCAGCAGCAGATGCGTCGACACACAGGAGCTGAGCGTGTGGCGACTCCAACGACGCTGGACTTGGAGAGTGAGGGGCGAACTGGCAGGCTGGACTTGACCGCAGCGTGCATAGTATCACGGGCAGCCACGCGCCGTAAACGATGGGTACGGCCAGCACATGTGTACCACCGTCGTTCGAGGCGTGGAAACCGGAATAACGGAGCGTGGTCAGCCAGGGACACTTGGGATCGAGCTTGCAAAATCGGAAATGAGCTCCGATGCGAGAAGGTCATTTTGATTCGGAGCAAGCCGATCAAGCCGACCAAACAACAGTGGATCGATTTGAACTAATTCCACCAATCACACTTCTTGTTGAACTTTGGCAGCCAATCACTGTCATCGATTTTTCGGAGACAGGTTTTGATTGGTCAAAGCGAAGACATGGAAAAAAATGTCAGCGCGGGAAAGCTTGAAAAGATCAACCAAAGCAAAATGGGCACCAAAAAGGCGAGCCTTTACATGTTGTGTAAACCACTTCAAATACCAATAGTCTATTTATGTGACATTATGTATCGCGACCGCTCTACCCGTTCTCCCTCGCCGAAACGCCCTACCATCGGCATTCCCCCAATCATGGTCTTGATGGACCTGGTCGGAAACGTCTCCGCCGTCGGCGACACGGATGCGATGGTGGCGGGCGACTCGGGCAGCAAGCACAACGGCGGCCGCAGCGCCGCCGTGTGTGCCGTCAACAGCATGGTCTCGGAGGCTTCCGCGGCGACCGTGGCCGTGTTGGATGTGATCGGGGGCGTCTCCGCTGGCATGGTCACGAACGCGACGGTGGCATTCGGCTCGGGCAGCGAGCGCAACGACAGCGGCAGTCCGCACGCAGGTTGCCGCCGGTAGTAGCGTCAGCGGCGTCGCCAGCGACATCGACAGCAGGTTTTCAGGCGCGATGGAGGTGACTCTGACCTTGGGGGATGCGGTCAGAGCTACGATGTCCGTGCAAGACGTTGATGTAGATGTGTACAATGGCTGATATATGTTATTGGCTCTACAGGTAATGAACAGTGGGATGAACATGTCTGACAAACGAAGTATATTGAATGTCCCTTTCCATTCTGCGCGAGGTACTTAGATGTAGGGCTCTACAACCCTGGTGTACCAGTATGCGTGATGAAGCTGGGAAGACCAAGACACTTGAACGTCGATACGCTGTCGGAGCGTCCAGACAGAACAGAAGTTGCGCGGGCAGGTTGGGCGGTGCCGGCCGCAAATTGTTGCCATGAGCGCTCCCGATAATGTTGGCAACGTTCATGACGCTGTGTCAAGTTTGTATGCCTCGGCCTTGCGTCAACCCGTCCATGCGCCGGATTGTCATGCTGGTGAGATTTCGCCAACTGGGGTTTCAGCAATACTGGCAGTCATTCCAACGCTTACAATCGCCGAAACTTTTGTTGACTTTGGATCTGGGATCGGCAACGTGGTTGCACAAGTGGCATTGGAGACTTGTGTTGGGAGATGCATCGGGATTGAGTTCCAGGACAACTTGGCAAACATGTCCAAACTGCTGATTCGTGGCGCACGCGTGGATTTCCCGAATTTATCCAAGGTCACGATTCACGAGGCCGACCTCAGAGCGATGAGCCCAGCCGTACGCGAGGATATTGACGGGGGCAGTGTTTTATTTGCGAACAATATCGTTTTCGAGCCTACAAGTTTTGCGGCGCTGGAGGACTTTGCATCTTCAGCAGCAGGTTTGGTCCACGTCGTTGTCATGGCAACAATTTGCGGCCGGCACCGCCCAACCTGCCCGCGCAACTTCTGTTCTGTCTGGACGCTCCGACAGCGTATCGACGTTCAAGTGTCTTGGTCTTCCCAGCTTCATCACGCATACTGGTACACCAGGGTTGTAGAGCCCTACATCTAAGTACCTCGCGCAGAATGGAAAGGGACATTCAATATACTTCGTTTGTCAGACATGTTCATCCCACTGTTCATTACCTGTAGAGCCAATAACATATATCAGCCATTGTACACATCTACATCAACGTCTTGCACGGACATCGTAGCTCTGACCGCATCCCCCAAGGTCAGAGTCACCTCCATCGCGCCTGAAAACCTGCTGTCGATGTCGCTGGCGACGCCGCTGACGCTACTACCGGCGGCAACCTGCGTGCGGACTGCCGCTGTCGTTGCGCTCGCTGCCCGAGCCGAATGCCACCGTCGCGTTCGTGACCATGCCAGCGGAGACGCCCCCGATCACATCCAACACGGCCACGGTCGCCGCGGAAGCCTCCGAGACCATGCTGTTGACGGCACACACGGCGGCGCTGCGGCCGCCGTTGTGCTTGCTGTCCGAGTCGCCCGCCACCATCGCATCCGTGTCGCCGACGGCGGAGACGTTTCCGACCAGGTCCATCAAGACCATGATTGGGGGAATGCCGATGGTAGGGCGTTTCGGCGATGGAGAACGGGTAGAGCGGTCGCGATACATAATGTCACATAAATAGGCTATTGGTATTTGAAGTGGTTTACACAACATGTAAAGGCTCGCCTTTTTGGTGCCCATTTTGCTTTGGTTGATCTTTTCAAGCTTTCCCGCGCTGACATTTTTTCCCATGTCTTCGCTTTGACCAATCAAAACCTGTCTCCGAAAAATCGATGACAGTGATTGGCTGCCAAAGTTCAACAAGAAGTGTGATTGGCGGAATTAGTTCAAATCGATCCACTGTTGTTTGGTCGGCTTGCTCGGCTTGCTCCGAATCACAATGACCTTCTCGCATCGGAGCTCATTTCCGATTTTGCAAGCTCGATCCCAAGTGTCCCTGGCTGACCACGCTCCGTTCTTCCGGTTTCCACGCCTCGGACGACGGTGGTACACATGTGCTGGCCGTACCCATCGTTTACGGCGCGTGGCTGCCCGTGATACTGTGCACGCTGCGGTCAAGTCCAGCCTGCCAGTTCGCCCCTCACTCTCCAAGTCCAGCGTCGTTGGAGTCGTCACACGCTCAGCGCCTGTGTGTCGACGCATCTGCTGCTGCTGACCGCCTGTGCTACTTGACGCGCTGACCTCGGGACGCACCGGGCATGAAGTTGGACTCGCTGTCCGTCGTGTACCCACCCGACGACCACGTCCCGCACAACCGCCGCAACAGCGCATTTGTTGTCGATAACGCAGTGCTACTAGAACTGGCGCTGGGATGGTGTCGTTTGTCCCGTAGCCCCCAACTCTCCTCACGGCATTGCCGCCGGGTGTGGCTGTCAACCACGTTCAGCTGCGAGACGCCAAGATTCCGCTACAGGACCCCGAGATGGAGCGTCGGAGGCGGCACTGGACGACTGCCCACTAGACCTGCAGGTGGACGGCGTTCTCCCGCCCTTTTTCGCTTCCAGCGATCCTCATCGACGGACAACCGCACGTAGATGCCTCAGGAGGGAGCGGGGTGCCACCGGCGACAAAGATCAAGAGAGGCTACCGCTAGAAATGGAGCGTTCGAGTCCCATCGGGGGTCAAGATGGAGCCTGAAGTCGCCATGACGACGACGTCGCAAGCGCCCAATTTGCCCAGCGACAGGGACACGCAGACGGCATTGGCACAGCGACTCCTTCCCTGAAGCACCTCCGAGGACGCTCTTGCAACACACGTTTGTGCGTGATCGCCCGAAGCCTCGGATACATCTGTCGACGCCGCGGTTTGG
>NW_009258132.1:184390-187229 GCF_000149755.1 Phytophthora sojae | reverse complement strand
GGGTGCTGTTCTCACGGTACTGCTTCCACTGATACTTTTGTCGATTCGCAGCGAATCACAGAGAACCAGTAAAATGATGCCTCACGTATCTTTTTGATCGAAAGGTCGCTTCAAACCTCCCATCACGTATACTTTTGATCAGTTGGCCTCGCAAACCTAATACAGCAAAATGATACCTCATGCATCATTTTACCCCGTTTTACTTAAAGTTTGTATGGTGTCCCTTCAAACAGAAATGCATGGCGTTAACGATAGGGTTAATATTCACGAAGATCATGGACGTGTACGAGATTCCTGGAGTGACCTTCGATCTGGCGGAAACTATCGCGGCCAAGACGGTGAAAGACCTCCTGGCAAAGTTTGTTCCTGAAGCCCGGATGAAAATGAAATGAAGGGAATCACCTTCCCGTCAGGAAAATACTTAACGGATAGCGCCAAATAGCGTACCCTTCCCGAATTGAATACCTCCTCTCAAATCTGATAGAATGTGCTCAGTATACAAAGCTATTGTACCTACGCCAATTTGTATACCTCAACCAAACCGTATAGAACGTTGAGTACTTATAATGTTCTTGAAATTTATGTGAAGTTTAGCATGTAAACACCTTTTGATTGGCTAAGAGATGTCTTAAAATTGAAAATCACCCATTATTTTCCGTGTAAGTATTACTTTGTCAAATACGGCAAGCAAGATCCGGTTATTTTTTTTATCTTTTTAAAGACCACAGTTTAAAAACTGACACTTGTATTCGGTACTGTTTGCATTTTGTGTAACTTTACGCAAAATTACCGTAAGGTACCCAAAGAAAAATGGTTTTGGTTGTTGGTCTAAGTTCTGCTTGCATCTAACGGCATGAGAGACGTTGTGAACCAACTCTGCGCAATCTATGGATGTCTCCATGGTTTGAAGACTGGTACATACGTTGGCAGGATGCCATCAAAGAGGTTTTGCAGAACGTAGCTAGCTCTACACACAATATTTCAGACTTGAATGCGTCGGAGCAACTTTGGTAGTATAACCCCCTTCCTATTTGTATATCTTTCTAGATTTGACAAGTGTTCAATTCAATAGTATGCGGTATACAAATTGGCGTTTTCCGTTAGCTACCGTTTTTGCCATCGGTGCAGTGTCTTGGAATCGAAGCACACACAGCTTGAACTCGTACGTACTTAAGTAATCGCAACGAGCGCTCGTACTGCTTTGGCCGCGCGTCACCTTCACTTTTTAAGCGCGTTCTACCTGTTCGCGCCATTCAAAATGGCGTAACGCAACGAGCGCGGCTATCAGGCTCCGAGATTGAATGTCTTATTTCAAGTGTGAATTATATGGCTTTCATTGGATAATCGAAAGTGTGCTCTATGATATTGTGCTTTGCAACCGGTTTTCCCTCCTAATTAGTGCACTAGATAGTGTTCGTACTTAGTGGTAAATCATAGTGGCTTTGAAGTCGTGTTTCGAAGCCAGCTTGGCTCGGAAATGGCACTTTCGGAAAGTGCCAAAAGGATGCTAATCCATGCTGGATGTGCTAAATCATGCAGGAGATGACATACGCGCGAGGAATTAAGTTTCAAGTAGATTGAAGCCTTTTTGTAAAAGTCTAAGTAGGTGAATGCATCAATTTGCAAGTAGATTGCCACAGTCAAAAATAACGTTTTATCATATCCGAATTGAACGTTAATTTTATGGGCAAAAATAACTGTTTTCCAGGGCCAAGTAATATCGTACGAAATTACCTTTTTAGAGTAAGAGTGTCGTAATGCTAATGTGTAAGTTTACATCATCGCTTCGTAGAATTGTATGCAGGCAGACCAAACTAACGCACTTGGTTCTGTATTAAAACTTCGTCGGCCGCGCGTCTGGTAAGTACAGTTGGGTTTGTTGAAAAGTCTGAAAGCAACAACCTACGACTCGTAAGTTTTAAAACGGACGGGCATTCTGAGCAGGCCACGCCTCTGTTAAGTACTCTTACGTTTATTGTAACGAACGACAGCAATAACTTACGACTCGTAAGTCTTAAAACGGACGGGCATTCCGAGCATCTCCCTTCGCGGTATTCTGAGCTTCTTGTCGTACATTTTGAAACGAACGTTCATACTTTTTTTCAGTATCTTGGGCCGGAGCTTAGCAACACATCTCTGTAGGAGTTTCATAACCACCTCGTTTAGCCTGTGTTCTCTTAGCTCGCGAGTTTTGACTGCAGGGCTCATTCGTCTTTTTGTCGGATACCCACCCAACTACACGCCTCAACACCTCTACCACCTCTCCTGTTTCGGTCACCCGGACAATGTCTTCGCCCATGATCACCTCATCCGCTGTCGAAGAAGCGGACATCGCCGAACTCATCGAGATGCGCATGCTACGACCTGAGCTAGATGTCGGCTTGGATCCCCGCGACCCCTTTTCTTACGGCGTAGTTTCCGACCATGGAAACAACGTTGCGTCTGTGACGTTGAAAAAGGCTCTGCTGCAACGCTGTCGCGAGTTTGCTCGAGCCCGTGGCTTTTCCATTCGCGTGGCCAACAACAGCTATCACTCTCGTCGTCAAGAAGGAAACGCTAAGTACACTTGCGAGGCGGTGAAAGGGCAGCAGCAGCTCATTCCAGGCAGCACTGCCAACTGCCCATTTTTCATTACGGTGTACGGGATCCGCAACAACTGGAAGACAACAAGGATGTGTCTGGCCCATGACCACTTCAGACACGGCGGTTTTCAGGGCGATACCTTTGTTGAAGGCGGTCTCGCAGGAGATACCTCTCGTCAGCGAGCCCTACCGAGTGATGAGGGGCGTCGTTGAGCGTGAGTTGCTCCCCTCTTACAGCGGAACGCGGGCCTCGGGCA
>NW_009258132.1:179244-180930 GCF_000149755.1 Phytophthora sojae | reverse complement strand
ATGCATAAATCCACCTCCTCATATATATATCGACTTGGGAGGGCCTGTCAGCAGCCATGCATTGGCCCAGTACACCACCGTCCATGATCCCCAGCACATCCACCCTCTTATGCATAATTGCCGTGTGTGTAGGTGCTTGTGGATAAAAACCGACAGAATTGCAGCTGCACAGCCACAATTGCACTTTTGAAAGTGCAATTATGGCGCTTTTAGCGTAATTCTAGGCCTCCACCCATTTATGCACCTCGATTTATCGTAAATCTAGCAGGTGGTCGTAATAATACAGCAAATCTCGCCTCATATTGCCAAAACCATTGCAAAGCACAAATACAGTCTGAAGTGCCAAAAAGTACAATATGTGTTATTATAATAAACCTGGCGAGATGTGCGCCTAAATACTTTTGTCCAATAAAAACAGAAACTACATAGTGATTATGTCCAATTAAAGCGAATATGTGGTCTACATTAAAGAGAAGTCGCACTCTCGCAACACTGCCGCTCTGCTGGACATGGCGAGCCAGTCGGATCTCCAGCCTGGAGTCGAGGAGATAGCCGCATTCGTGGACGACAGCGTCTTCACTCAGTTGAGCGCGAAACTGGGGGACGCGAAGGAAGGCAACGAGGGAGCACTGGAGAAGAAGCCTCTTCGCATCGATGAGTATTTGAAAAAATATCGCGACGCGGGACTCCGGGTCTCTCAGAAAGAATTTAAGGTATGCTTGGAGGTGAAGATTGGGATCGTATACGAGCACCCAGACGTGACGGTCGATCTTGCGGAAACCATTACGGTCAAGACGATTGAAGACCTCCTGGCAAAGTTTGTTCCGGAAGACAACCCCCTCATCACCAAGCTGGGTGAAGACGAAATGATTCGACTCTCGGATGCGTTCACTAAAGTCACGTACGTCGGCAAGGCCCAAGACGACCTCGCAGAATACCTGCGGGACTGCTGGAAAGAGTACAACCCTGCAAAGTACAAGGCGCCATGTGTGGCGGTTGTGCAGAGTTCTGGCTTCGGCAAGAGTCGGATGGTGCGTGAACTCGCGATTGAGGCTCAAAAGAGCGCCTTGAACATGAAAGTCCTGTACATGTGTGCCCGTGTGCACGAGTCGACGGGGTTTCCCAAGGCTACGAGCGAGCTTCGTGGTTGGCTGTTTCAAGAAGGCTCCAAAGTGGAAGACATCGCCAGTCGATTGAAGACAATTTACGTCTACGCGAACAAGCATTGGGCGGACGTTCAGAAGGAATGGCTGAAGCTGTTTACCGAACAGGCAGCGGACACCTCTGTATAGGCGAAACTTTCGGATGAAACAGATACGCTGGAGGGGGATACCTCTACTGAGAAGAATCCAAATGGCAGAATCGTGGTTCTGGTGATCGATGAAGCGAGAAGTCTGCTGGCTGAGAAGGGAGGCAAGAAGAATGACTTCCGAATGTTGCGAAATGCTCTCAGATCCGTGAACAAAGATATCGGCCATCGTGGATGCATTTTCGGCGTGCTGATTGATACGAACTCCAGGATCTCGGACCTGGCGCCTCCGCTGTTGTTGGACCCATCATCTCGGCTTTTCGATGGAGAGTTGGCATCGTTTGCGCCAGTTGTGTTAGCTGAGACAATGGACGCACACTGGGATCAATACTGGAAGAAAAACAAGCCGGCGAAGATGGGGGATCCTCAGAGTCGAC
>NW_009258132.1:125650-131951 GCF_000149755.1 Phytophthora sojae | reverse complement strand
TCGACTCTGAGGATCCCCCGGAGCGTATACTCGGACGCAGAGCGAAGATTCCCGCGCTGCTCCACAACCTATCCCCGCGTCACGGCAATACATTCGATCTTCACCAGATTTTGGCCGATCCCGCTACACCACAGCCACATCCTAGTTTTCGGACTCGCTATTGTCGATCAAGAGGATTACTCATTGGAGCTGGTTCCTGCAGAACATGAAAGACGCGCTTCAAGACGTCTCGGCGTGGAAACCTGTGTTCGTATCGGACAGACAGTAGGGTCTCCTGGCGTCTGTGACGGAGTTGTATCCGGATTCCGGACATCGATTTTGCGTTGGGCACATTATCACCAACATCGAGAAGAAGGGCTCCGCGCTGACGCCGGCAGAACAGTCACTTGTGTTTCAGATGGCACGTAGCGAATGCGAGAACGACTACAAGTTTTACAGCTCAAAACTCTCGGAGACTCGCCCATTGGCTGTGGAGTATCTCGCTGGAATTGACAAGTCGCACTGGGTAACATACGCGTTCAACGAGAAGTACAACCAACCCTCTTATGACGAGGTCACTTCCAACCTGTCCGAGGCAGCGAACAGTTGGTTGGGCAATGCAGTGCGGTCGTCCTACCCCTTGGAAGCTTTCGAGCAATACTTCGTCAAGGTGTTTGAGCTGTTCGCCGAAAGGCGCCGCACCTCCTCGCGACAGAAGGGTCTAGGTAGCAACGCAGGACACGCAAGCACCTCCCAAGGTGAGCCGTACGACGATTGCGAAATTGACGTGATGAGGACCACCCCTGCAGCCTTCTCGGACTTTCTCCTTCCCATCTACAAGAAGAAGCTCGACGGGATCATGGCTCTTACGAAAACCCTGCAGATTTTGCCGTGCCTTGATGGCCAGTACATGGTGCGATTCACGGACATCAGCAGCAGACCGGACCACGCCCATCTGTGGCGAACCGTGAACTTGATCGAGAAGGAATGCAACGTGCCGACGCTGGCAAGACCTGATGTTCCCGTGTGTCCATGCAGTCAAAGCTGCAATTCATCACGGAATGCACGTGAGCGAGCTTTTCGCCTGGAAGGAACACACCGTGTCGGTCGCGCGGTGGACATATTACTACCAGTTTGTCCCGACCGTCCGCTCGGCGACCATCGCTCAGGATCTTCAACTGCTAGTACCTGAAGTCATCGTCACTGAAGCTGACTTAGGGAAGCGTGGCATGAAGCCGGGTCCAAAGCCGAAGAACAAACGCAGGTCTGCACGACCAGGTTCTGCGGCGTCGCCTGCCGTTGCTATGACTCAATAATACTAGAGCTGCAAGACGTATGCAGTAGAGTCGTAAGTCTTTGCAAAAGCATAACAAAGCAAAAATTACATTTCGAATTCTTAGTGTCAATACGTCGAGAACGGACCTTGGTTTTCTTAAAATTCTTCTCGTACGAAAATGATATCATAAAATTCTTATTTACCTTTAATAGAACTTGGATCGAAGGAAAGTATTATACACGTGATAGTTCAAGGATAGATAATATACTGCAAGGATAAACTTAAGTGAAAGATATTATATCTGTAATATCGTACGAATGTGTTACTTTGATGCTTACTGTGACTTGACGAAAATTGGTATTCCATAGCAACAATTCGCACGATCGTACGACTTTACTTCCCAGTAATACAACTCGTTCTTGTGCGCTATTATTGATACTGACGCAATGTAAATGAAAGAAGTATATACAACAAATTTATTATCATTTGCTGCTTAGACCATTTCATCAAAATAAAGTGAAAAAAATATTTTTAATTACTCAAAAATGAAGAAAATAAAGCTGTATGGCTAGCCGGATGGCTACATCCGAATGGGAACTCTACACGTAGGGCAGTTAGCTACATCTTCGGCCTGAATGCTTCTCGCCACGTACATTGACATGCACTCGGCACACATGGCATGTCAGCATGAGCGCGGGGTGACCGGCGCCACTGGCGCGTACTAGCAAATGGCGCAAGTTGATAGGTCCTCGTCTTGGTCCTCCTCCCCCGTAATGTCGATCACCGTTGGGGGAGCTGGTGCCGAGAAAACACGACGTCGTCGAGCAGAGAGGGGAGGTGAGCTCTGAGCTGCTGTTGAACCCCCTAACTCAATGTCCCCAGGCACAGACAGGACGAGCGACTCAACAACAGTCGTGGTCACGTCACCTGCGGCCGTAGTGATGATACGCAGGTCAAGCTCGTTAAGCGCGTCACGGCGAGCGCGGTGGTACAGCTTATCGTACTCGCGCTTGTAGGCTCGGGCCTTTTCCAGTCGCTGAGCCTTTAGGATCGGGTACCGCTTTTCCAGGCACGCACGCTTGCCAACGAGCTGCCGCAGACTTGAGACAACCCAGTTGGTGTTGCACAGGGGGCAGTTGGCACCATGATGTTTTCAATAATGAAGCACCTACTTATTTTGTTATCGCTGATGTTCCGTTTGCTCGTGCTCCATCATCTTCATATCTTACCCTGTCCTTAATTCTTATCGCGTTTTCAAGTTCTGATAAAACGTTATTTTTGACTGTGGCAATCTACTTGCAAGTTGATGCATTCACCTACTTAGACTTTTACAAAAATTCTTCAATCTACTTGAATTACTTAATTCCTCCATATGCGCACTACTTATTAGGGCATCTCCACCGGTGCTGAGTAAAACTAAAAGCAAATTGCCCTAAGATCCGTGCCTACAACGGCACAACCGTGCTATAGACAGTGCGCAGCTCCACCGGCAATTGAGACTCGCAGCAAGCGCGTTAAAGCTCTTGGTTCGGCGCCAGCCATGGCGACGGCGCACAGCTGTATAGCCCTATAAAGGGCCCGGCAGCACGTTGAGGAAGACCCAGGGATGACGTAGCAAGGGCGACACTGCGGTCTGTGACGCTTGCGCTGCTTAGAACGCTTGACTTGGCCCTACTACTGGTCGGTCGACATTTACATGTACTCAACCTTTTACTCAAAGCCTCCTCCGTTGGCAAACTTGTGCAAAACTTTGATCTGCGTAAAAAATGGAGCAATTTGCTCAGCATTTACTCAAACCGGTGGAGCTGTACAAAACTAAAACTATGATTAAATATTGACAGAAAAGGGGTAAAATTTAGTTTTACTCACGACCGGTGGAGATGCTCCTAGTGCTGATTCATACTCTTTCGTAAGACGATACTTAGCCCCAGAATGCCTATTATAAGACAAAGCGTCTTACGTTTTCCGATCAACGCGTTTTGACTACATCTTGGTTGTTGTATACCAGTGGCTACATTGCATATTGTCTGTCAAAACATAAGACAGTTTGTCGGACACTAGTTTGCGCCATACAATTGGCCAAAAATGTTCAGGTCTGCTCGCCACGACAGCGGCATCGTTGCCGCGGACGCGGTGGCAACGTTGAGCGCCGAAACGATGCAGTTGCATGGTGCGGTAGGGTAAGTAGCCTCCTGTTCACACACGAAGCGATATGCCTGTAGTTGGCCGCTGGCAGCAAGCTTAAATATCGGCATAATGACTGCACGAACGCGTGCATGCAGTCCGTGGAGCTGTTCCACTCAGAGGTGCAGCCGTTGTAGGGCACGGAGTTACGATGAAGTTTGTAGACGTAGACTAAGAGGGACAAATAGCTCGTAACGGTACTACATGTACATTTTAATGTAGTAATTTTTACGCTTGAGCGTACATCATAGTAGTTGTGAAGGCGAGGCAGCCAGGGAACGGTGTTGCCAGTGGGCTTCCCGAGATCCTCCGACCCCCTCTTACCTAATCATTACAGTCCAGCAACAAAATGCAACCACGTACTCTGCAACGGCGATAACACCTAGATATTGTACCTACGACGCTGAGGTGCGGAGGAGCTCCACACTGCTGCGCGGGCGCTCGGCGCGCGCCATATCGCTGCTGGGCTCGACCTTCGGCATCGGCGAGTTACTCGGTATCTCCTGCAACTAAGCCACTGCCTGCAGCCATGCTTTTTGCCGATGCTACAGCGTAGACTGGTTTGCGTGTGCGCCCTCTATCCGAATCTCCATCTTCTATGTAGTGTTAGTACTTTACTGTAGAAAGGAGAGTTGGCGTGGTGGGGTGAACGACTGTTGTCGTTCACCCCAGTAAAGCGAAGAAACATTGCTCCACTACGGGAACAAACGGTCGCATGATAACTGTGCTATGATGTCCTTACATTCCATTCCTGGCAAGTATATTTAAATCTTCTAGCAGGAGGTTAGTGCATGGCGTCAGGATCAAAAGCCCGGACATTTTTCAAGTGCGTTGCCTCTAGTAAAGGGGGCAAAATGCGCACACAGATGAATCAGTCCAATTTACGAGCCGAGATGCAGCAACACTCAAAACTACATAATACAATATTAACCAATGAAATTGCTACATTTGATTTGTCGTCAAACTGTGTTACGAATGCTCGACACAAGTGACTGACCATCCACGACTTACAGCAATTCGTACTCGAGTACGATTTATAGTCGTACTCGATAAGTCGTACGAGTTATTGTGCTTTGCAGTTATTTTGCCGACCATTTTAGACGCTAAATATGGCAAAGCCTGCTCCTAAATATGTGTGAATGAAGATACACGGCCTGCTAAAATTATGCATAAATCCACCTCCTCATATATATATCGACTTGGGAGGGCCTGTCAGCAGCCATGCATTGGCCCAGTACACCACCGTCCATGATCCCCAGCACATCCACCCTCTTATGCATAATTGCCGTGTGTGTAGGTGCTTGTGGATAAAAACCGACAGAATTGCAGCTGCACAGCCACAATTGCACTTTTGAAAGTGCAATTATGGCGCTTTTAGCGTAATTCTAGGCCTCCACCCATTTATGCACCTCGATTTATCGTAAATCTAGCAGGTGGTCGTAATAATACAGCAAATCTCGCCTCATATTGCCAAAATCATTGCAAAGCACAAATACAGTCTGAAGTGCCAAAAAGTACAATATGTGTTATTATAATAAACCTGGCGAGATGTGCGCCTAAATACTTTTGTCCAATAAAAACAGAAACTACATAGTGATTATGTCCAATTAAAGCGAATATGTGGTCTACATTAAAGAGAAGTCGCCAAACCGCAACACTGCCGCTCTGCTGGACATGGCGAGCCAGTCGGATCTCCAGCCTGGAGTCGAGGAGATAGCCGCATTCGTGGACGACAGCGTCTTCACTCAGTTGAGCGCGAAACTGGGGGACGCGAAGGAAGGCAACGAGGGAGCACTGGAGAAGAAGCCTCTTCGCATCGATGAGTATTTGAAAAAATATCGCGACGCGGGACTCCGGGTCTCTCAGAAAGAATTTAATGGATGCTTGGAGGTGAAGATTGGGATCGTATACGAGCACCCAGACGTGACGGTCGATCTTGCGGAAACCATTACGGTCAAGACGATTGAAGACCTCCTGGCAAAGTTTGTTCCGGAAGACAACCCCCTCATCACCAAGCTGGGTGAAGACGAAATGATTCGACTCTCGGATGCGTTAAAGTCACGTACGTCGGCAAGGCCCAAGACGACCTCGCAGAATACCTGCGGGACTGCTGGAAAGAGTACAACCCTGCAAAGTACAAGGCGCCATGTGTGGCGGTTGTGCAGAGTTCTGGCTTCGGCAAGAGTCGGACGATGCGTGAGCTCGCGATCGAGGCTCAAAAGAGCGCCTTGAACATGAAAGTCCTGTACATGTGTGCTCGTGTGCACGAGTCGACGGGGTTTCCCAAGGCTACGAGCGAGCTTCGTGGTTGGCTGTTTCAAGAAGGCTCCGAAGTGGAAGACATCGCCAGTCGATTGAAGACAATTTACGTCTACGCAAACAAGCATTGGGTGGACGTTCAGAAGGAATGGCTGAAGCTGTTTACCGAAAAGGCAGCGGACACCTCTGTAAAGGCGAAACTTTCGGATGAAACAGGGGGTTACCTCCACCGAGAAGAATCCGGATGGCAGAATCGTGGTTCTGGTGATCGATGAAGCGAGAAGCCTGCTGACTGAGAAGCCAGACAAGAAGAATGACTTCCGAATATTGCGAAATGCTCTCAGATCCGTGAACAAAGATATCGGCCATCGTGGATGCATTTTCGGCGTGCTGATTGATACGAACTCCAGGATCTCGGACCGGGCGCCTCCGCTGTTGTTGGACCCATCATCTCGGCTTTTCGATGGAGAGCTGGCATCATTTGCGCGTGTTGTGTTAGCTGAAACAATGGATGCACACTGGGATCGATACTGTGAAGAAAACCCAGCCGGTGAAGATGAAGAAACGAAAGAGGAAACCCAAGTTGCGGTGGGAGCTGAAGAC